>NW_024543491.1:0-109808 GCF_018167655.1 Microtus oregoni | reverse complement strand
GTACTCAGGGGTGCTGTGTGTTCAGTGCTCAGGGTACTGGGTGCTCAGTACTCAGGGTGCTCGGTGCTTAGTACTCAGGGTGCTGGGTGCTCAGTACTAAGGGTGCTGGGTGCTCAGTGCTCGGGGTGCTCGGTGCTCAGTGCTCAGGGTGCTGGGTGCTCAGTACTCAGGGTGCTCATTGCTCAGGGTGCTGGGTGCTCAGTACTCAGGGTGCTGGGTGCTCAGTACTCAGGGTGCTCAGTGCTCAGTACTCAGGGTGCTCAATGCTCAGTACTCAGGGTGCTCAGTGCTCGGGGTGCTGGGTGCTCAGTCCTCAGGGGTGCTGGGTGCTCAGAACTCGGGGTGCTGGGTGCTCAGTGATCAGGGTGCTGGGTGCTCAGTACTCAGGGTGCTCATTGCTCAGGGTGCTGGGTGCTCAGTACTCAGGGTGCTGTGTGCTCAGTACTCAGGGTGCTCAGTGCTCAGTGCTCAGGGTGCTGGGTGCTCACTGCTCGGGGTGCTGGGTGCTCAGTGATCAGGGTGCTGGGTGCTCAGTGCTCAGGGTTCTCGGTGCTCAGTGCTCAGGGTGCTGGGTGCTCAGTACTCAGGGTGCTCAGTGCTCAGGGTGTTGGGTGCTCAGTGCCCGGGGTGCTGGGTGCTCAGTCCTCAGGGTGCTGGGTGCTCAGTGCTCAGTACTCAGGGTGCTGGGTGCTCAGTGCTCGGGGTGCTGGGTGCTCAGTGCTCAGTACTCAGGGTGCTGGGTCCTCAGTGCTTGGGGTGCTGGGTGCTCAGTACTCAGGGTGCTCAGTGCTTGGGGTGTTGGGTGCTCAGTACTCAGTGTGCTGGGGTGCTCAGTGCTCAGGGTGCTGGGTGCTCAGTACTCAGGGTGCTGGGTGCTCAGTACTCAGGGTGCTGGGTGCTCAGTGCTCGGGGGTGCTGGGTGCTCAGTGCTCGGGGTGCTGGCTGCTCAGTGCTCGGGGTGCTGGGTGCTCAGTACTCAGGGTGCTGGGTGCTCAGTGCTCAGGGTGCTGGGTGCTCAGTGCTCGGGGTGCTCAGAGGTCAGTACTCAGGGTGCTGTGTGCTCAGTGCTCGGGGTGCTCGGTGCTCAGTACTCAGGGGTGCTGGGTGCTCAGTGCTCGGGGTGCTCGGTGCTCAGTACGTTGGGTGCTCACTACTCAGGGTGCTGGGTGCTCAGTGCTCAGGGTGCTGGGTGCTCAGTGTTCAGGGTGCTGGGTGCTCAGTGCTCAGGGGTGCTGGGTGCTCAGTACTCGGGGTGCTGGGTGCTCAATACTCAGGGGTGCTGGGTGCTCAGTACTCAGGGTGCTGGGTGATCAGTACTCGGGTGCTGGGTGCTCAGTGCTCAGGGTGCTGGGTGCTCAGTGCTCGGGGTGCTGGGTGCTCAGTGCTCAGTACTCAGGGAGCTGGGTGGTCAGTGCTCGGGGTGCTGGGTGCTCAGTGCTCAGTACTCAGTGTGCTGGGTGCTCAGTGCTCAGGGTGCTGGGTGAACAATGCTCAGGATGCTGGGTGCTCAGTGCTCAGGGTGCTGGGTACTCAGTGCTCAGGGTGCTGGGTACTCAGTGCTCAGGATGCTGGGTGCTCAGTACTCAGGGTGCTGGGTGCTCAGTACTCAGGGTGCTCAGTGCTCAGTACTCAGGGTGCTCAATGCTCAGTACTCAGGGTGCTCAGTGCTCGGGGTGCTGGGTGCTCAGTCCTCAGGGTGCTGGGTGCTCAGTGCTCAGGTTGCTCGGTGCTCAGTGCTCAGGGTGCTGGGTGCTCAGTACTCAGGGTGCTGGGTGCTCAGTGCTCGGGGTGCTGGGTGCTCAGTACTCAGGGTGCTGGGAGCTCAGTGCTCAGGGTGCTGGGTGCTCAGTGCTCAGGGTGCTTGGTGCTTAGTACTCTGGGTGCTCGGTGCTCGGGGTGCTGGGTGCTCAGTGCTCAGGGTGCTGGGTGCTCAGTGCTCAGGGTGCTGGGTGCTCAGTGCTCAGGGTGCTGGGTGCTCAGTGCTCAGGGTGCTCAGTACTCAGGGTGCTGTGTGTTCAGTGCTCAGGGTGCTCAGTGCTCAGTACTCAGGGTGCTCAGGTTCAGTGCTCGGGGGTGCTGGGTGCTCAGTGCTCGGGGTGCTGGGTGCTCAGTACTCAGGGTGCTCGGTGCTCAGTGCTCAGGGTGCTCGGTGCTTAGTACTCTGGGTGCTCGGTGCTCGGGGTGCTGGGTGCTCAGTACTAAGGGTGCTGGGTGCTCAGTACTCAGGGTGCTGGGTGCTCAGTGCTCGTGGTGCTGGGTGCTCAGTGCTCGTGGTGCTCGCTGCTCAGTACTCAGGGTGCTGGGTGCTCAGTGCTCAGGGTGCTCAGTACTCAGGGTGCTGTGTGTTCAGTGCTCAGGGTGCTCAGTGCTCAGTACTCAGGGTGCTCAGGTTCAGTGCTCGGGGTGCTGGGTGCTCAGTGCTCGGGGTGCTGGGTGCTCAGTACTCAGGGTGCTCGGTGCTCAGTACTCAGGGTGCTCAGTGCTCAGTACTCAGGGTGCTCAGGCTCAGTGCTCGGGGTGCTGGGTGCTCAGTGCTCGGGGTGCTGGGTGCTCAGTGCTCGGGGTGCTGGGTGCTCAGTGCTCGGTGTGCTGGGTGCTCAGTGCTCAGAGTGCTGGGTGCTCAGTACTCAGGGTGCTTGGTGCTCAGTACTCAGGGTGCTGGGTGCTCAGTGCTCAGGGTGCTCAGTGCTCAGTACTCGGCGTGCTGGGTGCTCAGTGCTCAGGGTGCTCGGTGCTCAGTACTCAGGGTGCTCAGTGCTCAGTACTCAGGGTGCTCAGTGCTCAGTACTCAGGGTGCTCGGTGCTCAGTGCTCAGGGTGCTCAGTGCTCAGTACTCAGGGTGCTCAGTGCTCAGTGCTCTGGGTGCTGGGTGCTCAGTGCTCGGGGTGCTGGGTGCTCAGTGCTCAGGGTGCTGGGTGCTCAGTACTAAGGATGCTCAGTGCTCAGGTTGCTGTGTGCTCAGTGCTCGGGGTGCTGGGTACTCAGTGCTCAGTAAACAGGGTGCTGGGTGCTCAGTGCTCGGGGTGCTGTGTGCTCAGGGCTCGGGGTGCTAAATGCTCAGTACTCAGGGTGCTGGGTGCTCAGTGCTCGGGGTGCTGGATGCTCAGTACTCAGGGTGCTGGGTGCTCAGTGCTCAATGTGCTGGGTGCTCAGTACTCAGGGTGCTGGGTGCTCAGTGCTCAGGGTGCTGGGTGCTCAGTACTCAGGGTGCTGGGTCCTCAGTGCTCAGGGTGCTGGGTGCTCAGTGCTCGGTGTGCTCAGTACTCAGGGTGCTGTGTGTTCAGTGCTCAGGGTACTGGGTGCTCAGTACTCAGGGTGCTTGGTGCTTAGTACTCAGGGTGCTGGTGCTCAGTACTCTGGGTGCTGGGTGCTCAAAACTCGGGGGTGCTCGGTGCTCAGTGCTCACGGGGCTGGGTGCTCAGTACTCAGGGTGCTCATTGCTCAGGGTGCTGGGTGCTCAGTATTCAGGGTGCTGTGTGCTCAGTACTCAGGGTGCTCAGTGCTCAGGGTGCTGGGTGCTCACTGCTCGGGGTGCTGGGTGCTCAGAGATCAGGGTGCTGGGTGCTCAGTGCTCAGGGTTCTCGGTGCTCAGTGCTCAGGGTGCTGGGTGCTCAGTACTCAGGGTGCTCAGTGCTCAAGGTGCTGGGTGCTCAGTGCCCGGGGTGCTGGGTGCTCAGTCCTCAGGGTGCTGGGTGCTCAGTGCTCAGTACTCAGGGTGCTGGGTGCTCAGTGCTCGGGGTGCTGGGTGCTCAGTGCTCAGTACTCAGGGTGCTGGGTCCTCAGTGCTTGGGGGTGTTGGGTGCTCAGTACTCAGTGTGCTGGGTGCTCAGTGCTCAGGGTGCTGGGTGCTCAGTACTCAGGGTGCTGGGTGCTCAGTACTCAGGGTGCTGGGTGCTCAGTGCTCGGGGTGCTGGGTGCTCAGTGCTCGGGGTGCTGGCTGCTCAGTGATCGGGGTGCTGGGTGCTCAGTACTCAGGGTGCTGGGTGCTCAGTGCTCGGGGTGCTGGGTGCTCAGTGCTCGGGGTGCTCGGAGGTCAGTACCCAGGGTGCTGGGTGCTCAGTGCTCGGGGTGCTCGGTGCTCAGTACTCAGGGTGCTGGGTGCTCAGTGCTCGGGTTGCTCGGTGCTCAGTACGTTGGGTGCTCACTACTCAGGGTGCTGGGTGCTCAGTGCTCAGGGTGCTGGGTGCTCAGTGTTCAGGGTGCTGGGTGCTCAGTGCTCAGGGTGCTGGGTGCTCAGTACTCAGGGTGCTGGGTGCGCAGTGCTCGGGGTGCTGGGTGCTCAGTGCTCAGGGTGCAGGGTGCTCAGTGCTCAGGGTGCTGGGTGCTCAGTGCTCAGGGTGCTGGGTGCTCAATACTCAGGGTGCTGGGTGCTCAGTACTCAGGGTGCTGGGTGATCAGTACTCGGGTGCTGGGTGCTCAGTGCTCAGGGTGCTGGGTGCTCAGTGCTCGGGGTGCTGGGTGCTCAGTGCTCAGTACTCAGGGTGCTGGGTGCTCAGTGCTCGGGGTGCTGGGTGCTCAGTGCTCAGTACTCAGTGTGCTGGGTGCTCAGTGCTCAGGGTGCTGGGTGCTCAATGCTCAGGATGCTGGGTGCTCAGTGCTCAGGGTGCTGGGTACTCAGTGCTCAGGGTGCTTGGTACTCAGTGCTCGGGATGCTGGGTGCTCAGTACTCAGGGTGCTGGGTGCTCAGTACTCAGGGTGCTCAGTGCTCAGTACTCAGTGTGCTCAATGCTCAGTACTCAGGGTGCTCAGTGCTCGGGGTGCTGGGTGCTCAGTCCTCAGGGTGCTGGGTGCTCAGAGCTCAGGTTGCTCGGTGCTCAGTGCTCAGGGTGCTGGGTGCTCAGTACTCAGGGTGCTGGGTGCTCAGTGCTCGGGGTGCTGGGTGCTCAGTACTCAGGGTGCTGGGTGCTCAGTGCTCAGGGTGCTGGGTGCTCAGTGCTCAGGGTGCTCGGTGCTTAGTACTCAGGGTGCTCGGTGCTCGGGGTGCTGGGTGCTCAGTGCTCAGGGTGCTGGGTGCTCAGTGCTCAGGGTGCTGGGTGCTCAGTGCTCAGGGTGCTGGGTACTCAGTGCTCGGGGTGCTGGGTGCTCAGTACTCAGTGTGCTGGGTGCTCAGTACTTAGGGTGCTGGGTGCTCAGTGCTCGTGATGCTGGGTGCTCAGTGCTCGTGGTGCTCGCTGCTCAGTACTCAGTGTGCTGGGTGCTCAGTGCTCAGGGTGCTCAGTACTCAGGGTGCTGTGTGTTCAGTGCTCAGGGTGCTGGGTGCTCAGTACTCAGGGTGCTCGGTGCTCAGTGCTCGGGGTGCTGGGTGCTCAGTACTCAGGGTGCTCGGTGCTCAGTACTCAGGGTGCTCAGTGCTCAGTACTCAGGGTGCTCAGGCTCAGTGCTCGGGGAGCTGGGTGCTCATTGCTCGGGGTGCTGGGTGCTCAGTGCTCGGGGTGCTGGGTGCTCAGTGCTCGGTGTGCTGGGTGCTCAGTGCTCAGAGTGCTGGGTGCTCAGTACTCAGGGTGCTTGGTGCTCAGTACTCAGGGTGCTGGGTTCTCAGTGCTCAGGGTGCTCAGTGCTCAGTACTCCGCGTGCTGGGTGCTCAGTGCTCAGGGTGCTCGGTGCTCAGTACTCAGGGTGCTCAGTGCTCAGTACTCAGGGTGCTCAGTGCTCAGTACTCAGGGTGCTCGGTGCTCAGTGCTCAGGGTGCTCAGCGCTCAGTACTCAGGGTGCTCAGTGCTCAGTGCTCTGGGTGCTGGGTGCTCAGTGCTCGGGGTGCTGGGTGCTCAGTGCTCAGGGTGCTGGGTGCTCAGTATTAAGGATGCTCAGTTCTCAGGTTGCTGGGTGCTCAGTGCTCGGGGTGCTGGGTACTCTGTGCTCAGTAAACAGGGTGCTGGGTGCTCAGTGCTCGGGGTGCTGGGTGCTCAGTGCTCAGTACTCAGGTTGCTGGGTGCTCAGTGCTCGGGGTGCTGGATGCTCATTACTCAGGGTGCTGGGTGCTCAGCGCTCAGGGTGCTGGGTGCTCAGTACTCAGGGTGCTGGGTGCTCAGTGCTCAGGGTGCTGGGTGCTCAGTACTCAGGGTGCTGGGTCCTCAGAGCTCAGGGTGCTGGGTGCTCAGTGCTCGGGGTGCTCAGTACTCAGGGTGCTGTGTGTTCAGTGCTCAGGGTACTGGGTGCTCAGTACTCAGGGTGCTTGGTGCTTAGTACTCAGGGTGCTGGGTGCTCAGTACTCCGGGTGCTGGGTGCTCAGAACTCGGGGTGCTCGGTGCTCAGTGCTCAGGGTGCTGGGTGCTCAGTACAAAGGGTGCTCATTGCTCAGGGTGCTGGGTGCTCAGTACTCAGGGTGCTGTGTGCTCAGTACTCAGGGTGCTCAGTGATCAGTGCTCAGGGTGCTGGGTGCTCACTGCTCGGGGTGCTGGGTGCTCAGTGCTCAGGGTGCTGGGTGCTCAGTGCTCAGGGTGCTCGTTGCTCAGTGCTCAGGGTGCTGGGTGCTCAGTACTCAGGGTGCTCAGTGCTCAGGGTGCTGGGTGCTGAGTACTCAGGGTGCTGGGTGCTCAGTGCTCAGTACTCAGGGTGCTCGGTGCTCAGTACTCAGGGTGCTGGGTGCTCAGTGCTCGGGGTGCTGGGTGCTCAGTGCTCGGGTTGCTGGGTGCTCAGTGCTCAGGGTGCTGGGTGCTCAGTGCTCGGGGTGCTGGGTGCTCAGTGCTCAGGGTGCTGGGTGCTCATTGCTCGGGGTGCTGTGTGCTCAGTGCTCGGTGTGCTCGGTGCTCAGTGCTCGGGGTGGTGGGTGCTCAGTACTCGGGGTGCTCAGTGCTCAGTACTCAGGGTGCTGGGTGCTCAGTACTCAGGGTGCTGGGTGCTAATTGCTCGGGGTGCTGGGTCCTCAGTGCTACGGGTGCTGGGTGCTCAGTGCTCGGGGTGCTGGGTGCTCAGTGCTCGGGGCACTGGGTGCTCAGTGCTCGGGGTGCTCGGTGCTCAGTACTCAGGGTGCTGGGTGCTCAGTGCTCAGGGTGCTCGGTGCTCAGTACTCAGGGTGCTGGGTGCTCAGTGCTCAGTGTGCTCGGTGCTCAGTACGTTGGGTGCTCAGTACTCAAGGTGTTGGGTGCTCAGTGCTCAGGGAGATCGGTGCTCAGTACTCACGGTGCTCAGTACTCAGGGTGCTGGGTGCTCAGGGCTCGGGGTGCTGGGAGCTCAGTACTCAGGGTGCTGGGTGCTCAGTGCTCGGGGTGCTGGGTGCTGAGTGCTCAGGGTGCTGGGTGCTCAGTACTCGGGGTGCTCGGTGCTCAGTACTCAGGGTGCTGGGTGCTCACTACTCAGGGTGCTGGGTGCTCAGTGATCAGGGTGCTCTCTGCTCAGTACTCAGGGTGCTGGGTGCTCAGTGATCAGGGTGCTGTGTGCTCAGTACTCAGGGTGCTGGGTGCTCAGTGCTCAGGGTGATCGGTGCTCAGTCCTCAGGGTGCTCAGTACTCAGGGTGCTGGGTGCTCAGTGCTCAGGTTGCTCAGTACTCAGGGTGCTGGGTACTCAGTACTCAGGGTGCTGTGTGCTCAGTGCTCGGGGTGCTGGGTGATCAGTACTCAGGGTGCTGGGTGCTCAGTACTCAGGGTGCTGGGTGCTCAGTACTCAGGGTGCTGGTTGCTCAGTACTCTGGGTGCTCAGTGCTCGGGGTGCTGGGTGCTCAGTGCTCGGGGTGCTCGGTGCTCAGTGCTTGGGGTGCTGGGTACTCAGTACTCGGGGTGCTCAGTGCTCAGTACTCAGGGTGCTGGGTGCTCAGTGCACAGGGTGCTGGGTGCTCAGTGCTCGGGGTGCTGGGTGCTCGGTGCTCAGGTTGCTGGGTGCTCAGTACTCGGTGTGGTGGGTGCTCAGTACTCAGGGTGCTGGGTGCTCATTGCTCGGGGTGCTGGGTGCTCAGTGCTCCGGGTGCAGGGTGCTCAGTGCTCGGGGTGCTGGGTGCTCAGTGCTCAGGGTGCTGGGTGCTCAGTGCTCGGGGTGCTCGGTGCTCAGTACTCAGGGTTCTGTGTGCTCAGTGCTCAGGGTGCTCGGTGCTCAGTACTCAGGGTGCTGGGTGCTCAGTGCTCGGTGTCCTCGGTGCTCAGTACTCAGGGTGCTCAGTGCTCAGTACTCAGCGTGCTGGGTGCTCAGTGCTCAGTACTCATCGTGCTGGGTGCTCAGTGCTCAGGGTGCTGGGTGCTCAGTACTCAGGGTGCTGGGTGCTTAGTACTCAGGGTGCTCGGTCCTCAGTGCTCAGGGTGCTCAGTGCTCAGTACTCAGCGTGCTGGGTGCTCAGTGCTCAGTACTCATCGTGCTGGGTGCTCAGTGCTCAGGGTGCTGGGTGCTCAGTACTCAGGGTGCTGGGTGCTTAGTACTCAGGGTGCTCGGTCCTCAGTGCTCAGGGTGCTGGGTGCTCAGTACTCAGGGTGCTGGGTGCTCAGTGGTCAGGGTGCTCAGTGCTCAGCAATCAGGGTGCTCGGTGCTCAGTGCTCAGGGTGCTCAGTGCTCAGTACTCAGGGTGCTCAGTGCTCTGGGTGCTGGGTGCTCAGTGCTCAGGGTGCTGGGTGCTCAGTGCTCAGGGTGCTGGGTGCTCAGTACTCAGGGTGCTCAGTGCTCAGGGTGCTGGGTGCTCAGTGCTCGGGGTGCTGGGTACTCAGTGCTCAGTACACAGGGTGCTGAGTGCTCAGTGCTCGGGGTGCTGGGTGCTCAGTGCTCAGTACTCAGGGTGCTGGGTGCTCAGGGTGCTGGGTGCTCAGTACTCAGGGTGCTGGGTGCTCAGTGCTCAGGGTGCTGGGTGCTCAGTACTCAGGGTGCTGGGTCCTCAGTGCTCAGGGTGCTGGGTGCTCAGTGCTCGGGGTGCTCAGTACTCAGGGTGCTGTGTGTTCAGTGCTCAGGGTACTGGGTGCTCAGTACTCAGGGTGCTCGGTGCTTAGTACTCAGGGTGCTGGGTGCTCAGTACTCCGGGTGCTGGGTGCTCAGTGCTCGGGGTGCTCGGTGCTCAGTGCTCAGGGTGCTGGGTGCTCAGTACTCAGGGTGCTCATTGCTCAGGGTGCTGGGTGCTCAGTACTCAGGGTGCTGGGTGCTCAGTACTCAGGGTGCTCAGTGCTCAGTACTCAGGGTGCTCAGTGCTCAGTACTCAGGGTGCTCAGTGCTCAGGGTGCTGGGTGCTCAGTGCTCGGGGTGCTGGGTGCTCAGTGCTCACTGTGCTGTGTGCTCAGTACTCAGGGTGCTCAGTACTCAGGGTGCTGGGTGCTCAGTGCTCAGCGTGCTGGGTGCTCAGTGCTCAGGGTGCTGGGTGCTCAGTGCTCAGGGTGCTCGGTGCTCAGTGCTCAGGTTGCTGGGTGCTCAATACTCAGGGTGCTGGGTGCTCAGTACTCAGGGTGCTCAGTGCTCAGTACTCAGGGTGCTCAGTGCTCAGGGTGCTGGGTGCTCAGTGCTCGGGGCGCTGGGTACACAGTCCTCAGGGTGCTGGGTGCTCAGGTCTCAGGGTGCTCTGTGCTCAGTGCTCAGGGTGCTGGGTGCTCAGTACTCAGGGTGCTCGGTGCTCAGTACTCAGGGTGCTGGGTGCTCAGTGCTCAGGGTGCTGGGTGCTCAGTACTCAGGGTGCTGGGTGCTCGGTGCTCAGTACACTGGGTGCTCAGTACTCAGGATGCTGGGTGCTCAGTACTCAGGGTGCTCGATGCTTGGGGTGCTGGGTGCTCAGTTCTCAGGGTGCTCAGTGCTTGGGGTGCAGGCTGCTCAGTACTCAGGGTGCTGGTTGCTCAGTGCTCAGGGTGCTGGGTGCTGAGTACTCAGGGTGCTGGCTGCTCAGTACTCAGGGTGCTGGGTGCTCAGTGCTCGCGGTGCTGGGTGCTCAGTGCTCGGGTTGCTGGGTGCACAGTGCTCGGGGTGCTGGGTGCTCAGTGCTCGGGGTGCTGGGTGCTCAGCGCTCAGGGTGCTGGATGCTCATTGCTCGGGGTGCTGTGTGCTCAGTGCTCGGTGTGCTTGGTGCATAGTGCTCGGGGTGGTGGGTGCTCAGTACTCGGGGTGCTCAGTGCTCAGTACTCAGGGTGCTGGGTGCTCAGTACTCAGGGTGCTGGGTGCTCATTACTCGGGGTGCAGGGTCCTCAGTGCTACGGGTGCAGGGTGCTCAGTGCTCGGGGTGCTGGGTGCTCAGTGCTCGGGGCGCTGGGTGCTCAGTGCTCGGGGTGCTCGGTGCTCAGTACTCAGGGTGCTGGGTGCTCAGTGCTCAGAGTGCTCGGTGCTCAGTACTCAGGGTGCTGGGTGCTCAGTGCTCAGTGTGCTCGGTGCTCAGTACGTTGGGTGCTCAGTACTCAGGGTGTTGGGTGCTCAGTGCTCAGGGTGATCGGTGCTCAGTCCTCAGGGTGCTCAGTGCTCAGGGCGCTGGGTGCTCAGTGCTCGGGGTGCTGGGTGCTGAGTGCTCAGGGTGCTGGGTGCTCAGTACTCGGGGTGCTCGGTGATCAGTACTCAGGGTGCTGGGTGCTCACTACTCAGGGTGCTGGGTGCTCAGTGATCAGGGTGCTCTCTGCTCAGTACTCAGGGTGCTGGGTGCTCAGTGCTCAGGGTGCTGGGTGCTCAGTACTCAGGGTGCTGGATGCTCAGTGCTCAGGGTGATCGGTGCTCAGTCCTCAGGGTGCTCAGTACTCAGGGTGCTGGGTGCTCAGTGCTCAGGTTGCTCAGTACTCAGGGTGCTGAGTACTCAGTACTCAGGGTGCTGTGTGCTCAGTGCTCGGGGTGCTGGGTGCTCAGTACTCAGGGTGCTGGGTGCTCAGTGCTCAGGGTGCTGGGTGCTCAGTACTCAGGGTGCTCGGTGCTCAGTACTCAGGGTGCTCAGTGCTCGGGGAGCTCGGTGCTCAGTACTCAGGGTGCTGGGTGCTCAGTACTCAGTGCTCGGGGTCCTGGGTGCTCAGCGCTCTGGGTGCTTAGTGCACAGTACTCAGGGTGCTGGGTGCTCAGTATTCAGGGTGCTCAGTGCTCGGGGTGCTGGGTGCTCATTACTCAGGATGCTGGGTGCTCAGTACTCAGGGTGCTGGGTGCTCATTCTCGTGGTGCTGGGTGCTCAGTGCTCAGGGTGCTGGGTGCTCAGTACTCGGGGTGCTGGGTGCTCAGTGCTCAGCGTGCTGGGTGCTCAGTACTCAGGGTGCTCGTTTCTCAGTACTCAGGGTGCTGGGTGCTCATTCTCGGGGTGCTGGGTGCTCAGTGCTCAGGGTGCTTGGTGCTCAGTGCTCGGGGTGCTCGGTGCTCAGTACTCAGTGTGCTGGGTCCTCAGTGCTCGGAGTGGTCTGTGCTCAGTGCTCAGGGTGCTGTTTGCTCAGTACTCGGGGTGCTCGGTGCTCAGTACTCAGGGTGCTGGGTGCTCAGTACTCAGGGTGCTGGGTGCTCAGTACTCAGGGTGCTCGGTGCTCAGTACTCAGGGAGCTGGGTGCTCAGTGCTCAGGTGCTGGGTGCTAAGTACTCAGGGTGCTGGGTGCTCAGTACTCAGGGTGCTGGGTGCTCAGTGCTCAGGGTGCTGGGTGCTCAGTACTCAGGGTGCTGGGTGCTCAGCACTCAGGGTGCTCAGTACTCAGGGTGCTGGGTGCTCAGTGCTCGGGGTACTGGGTGCTCTGTACTCAGGGTGCTCAGTACTCAGGGTGCTGGGTGCTCAGAACTCAGGGTGCTGGGTGCTCAGTACTCAGGGTGCTGGGTGCTCAGTACTCAGGGTGCTGGGTGCTCAGTACTCAGGGTGCTGGGTGCTCAGTGCTCGGGGTGCTGGGTGCTCATTAATCAGGGTACTGGGTGCTCAGTACTCAGGGTGCTCAGTGCTTGGGGTGCTGTGTGCTCAGTACTCAGGGTGCTCAGTGCTTGGGATGCTGGGTGCTCAGTACTCAGGGTGCTGGATGCTCAGTGCTCAGGGTGCTGGGTGCTGAGTACTCAGGGTGCTGGGTGCTCAGTACTCAGTGTGCTGGGTGCTCAGTGCTCGGGATGCTGGGTGCTCAGTGCTCGTTGTGCTGAGTGCTCAGTGCTCGGGGTGCTGGGTGCTCAGTGCTCAGGGTGCTGGGTGCTCAGTGCTCGGGGTGCTGGGTGCTCAGTGCTCGGGGTGCCCGGTGCTCAGTGCTCGGGGTGCTGGGTACTCAGTACTCGGGGTGCTCAGTGCTCAGTACTCAGGGTGCTGGGTGCTCAGTGCTCAGGGTGCTGGGTGCTCAGTGCTCGGGGTGCTGGGTGCTCGGTGCTCAGGTTGCTGGGTGCTCAGTACTCGGGGTGGTGGGTGCTCAGTACTCAGGGGGCTGGGTGCTCATTGCTCGGGGTGCTGGGTGCTCAGTGCTCCGGGTGCTGGGTGCTCAGTGCTCGGGGTGCTGGGTGCTCAGTGCTCAGGGTGCTGGGTGCTCAGTGCTCGGGGTGCTCGGTGCTCAGTACTCAGGGTTCTGTGTGCTCAGTGCTCAGGGTGCTTGGTGCTCAGTACTCAGGGTGATGGGTGCTCAGTACACGGTGTGCTCGGTGCTCAGTACGTTGGGTGCTCAGTACTCAGGGTGCTGGGTGCTCAGTGCTCAGGGTGATCGGTGATCAGTACTCAGCGTGCACAGTAATCAGGGAGCTGGGTGCTCAGTATTCAGGGTGCTCAGTGCTCGGGGTGCTGGGTGCTCAGTACTCAGGGTGCTGGGTGCTCAGTACTCAGGGTGCTGGGTGCTCATTCTCGGGGTGCTGGGTACTCAGTGCTCGGGGTGCTGGGTGCTCAGTGCTCAGGGTCCTCGGTGCTCAGTACTCAGGGTGCTCAGTACTCAGCGTGCTTTGTGCTCAGTGCTCAGGGTGCTGGGTGCTCAGTACTCAGGGTACTGAGTGCTCAGTACTCACGGTGCTGGGTGCTCAGTACTCAGGGTGCTCAGTACTCAGTACTCAGGGTGCTGGGTGCTCAGTGCTTGGGGTGCTGGGTGCTCAGTGCTCAGGGTGCTGGGTGCTCAGTGCTCGGGGTGCTGGTTGCTCAGTACTCGGGGTGCTCAGTGCTCAGTACTCAGGGTGCTGTGTGCTCAGTACTCAGGGTGCTGGGTGCTCCGTGCTCAGGGTGCTGTGTGCTCAGTACTCAGGTTGCTGGGTGCTCAGTACTCAGGGTGCTGGGTGCTCAGTGCTCAGGGTGCTGTGTGCTTAGTGCTCGGGGTGCTCGGTGCTCAGTACTCAGGGTGCTCAGTGCTCAGGGTGCTGGGTGCTCAGTGCTCGGGGTGCTGGGTACTCAGTGCTCAGTACACAGGGTGCTGAGTGCTCAGTGCTCGGGGTGCTGGGTGCTCAGTGCTCAGTACTCAGGGTGCTGGGTGCTCAGTGCTCAGGGTGCTGGGTGCTCAGTACTCAGGGTGCTGGGTGCTCAGTGCTCAGGGTGCTGGGTGCTCAGTACTCAGGGTGCTGGGTCCTCAGTGCTCAGGGTGCTGGGTGCTCAGTGCTCGGGGTGCTCAGTACTCAGGGTGCTGTGTGTTCAGTGCTCAGGGTACTGGGTGCTCAGTACTCAGGGTGCTCGGTGCTTAGTACTCAGGGTGCTGGGTGCTCAGTACTCCGGGTGCTGGGTGCTCAGTGCTCGGGGTGCTCGGTGCTCAGTGCTCAGGGTGCTGGGTGCTCAGTACTCAGGGTGCTCATTGCTCAGGGTGATGGGTGCTCAGTACTCAGGGTGCTGGGTGCTCAGTACTCAGGGTGCTCAGTGCTCAGTACTCAGGGTGCTCAGTGCTCAGTCCTCAGGGTGCTCAGTGCTCAGGGTGCTGGGTGCTCAGTGCTCGGGGTGCTGGGTGCTCAGTGCTCACGGTGCTGTGTGCTCAGTACTCAGGGTGCTCAGTACTCAGGGTGCTGGGTGCTCAGTGCTCAGGGTGCTGGGTGCTCAGTGCTCAGGGTGCTCGGTGCTCAGTGCTCAGGTTGCTGGGTGCTCAATACTCAGGGTGCTGGGTGCTCAGTACTCAGGGTGCTCAGTGCTCAGTACTCAGGGTGCTCAGTGCTCAGGGTGCTGGGTGCTCAGTTCTCAGGGTGCTCGGTGCTCAGTGCTCAGGGTGCTGGGTGCTCAGTACTCAGGATGCTGGGTGCTCAGTGCTCAGGGTGCTGGGTGCTCAGTGCTCAGGGTGCTCGGTTCTTAGTACTCATGGTGCTCGGTGCTCGGGGTGCTGGGGGCTCAGTAATCAGGGTGCTGGGTGCTCAGTGCTCAGGGTGCTGGGTGCTCAGTGCTCAGGGTGCTCGGTTCTTAGTACTCATGGTGCTCAGTGCTCGGGGTGCTGGGGGCTCAGTAATCAGGGTGCTGGGTGCTCAGTGCTCAGGGTGCTGGGTGCTCAGTGCTCAGGGTGCTCGGTTCTTAGTACTCATGGTGCTCGGTGCTCGGGGTGCTGGGTGCTCAGTGCTCGGTGTGCTGGGTGCTCAGTGCTCGGGGTGCTGGGTGCTCAGTACGTTGGGTGCTCAGTACTCAGGGTGCTGGGTGCTCAGTGCTCGGTGTGCTCGGTGCTCAGTACGTTGGGTGCTCAGTACTCAGGGTGCTGGGTGCTCAGTGCTCAGGGTGATCGGTGATCAGTACTCAGCGTGCACAGTAATAAGGGAGCTGGGTGCTAAGTATTCAGGGTGCTCAGTGCTCGGGGTGCTGGGTGCTCAGTACTCAGGGTGCTGGGTGCTCAGTACTCAGGGTGCTGGGTGCTCATTCTCGGGGTGCTGGGTGCTCAGTGCTCGGGGTGCTGGGTGCTCAGGACTCGGGGTGCTGGGTGCTCAGTGCTCAGCATGCTGGGTGCTCACTACTCAGGGTGCTCGGTTCTCAGTATTCAGGGTGCTGGGAGCTCATTCTCGGGGTGCTGGGTGCTCAGTGCTCAGGGTCCTCGGTGCTCAGTACTCAGGGTGCTCAATACACAGCGTGCTTTGTGCTCAGTGCTCAGGGTGCTGGGTGCTCAGTACTCAGGTTGCTGAGTGCTCAGTACTCACGGTGCTGGGTGCTCAGTACTCAGGGTGCTCAGTACTCAGTACTCAGGGTGCTGGGTGCTCAGTAATTGGGGTGCTGGGTGCTCAGTGCTCAGGGTGCTGGGTGCTCAGTGCTCCGGGTGCTGGGTGCTCAGTACTCGGGGTGCTCGGTGCTCAGTACTCAGGGTGCTGGGTGCTCAGTACTCAGGGTGCTGGGTGCTCAGTGCTCAGGGTGCTCTGTGCTCAGTACTCAGGTTGCTTGGTGCTCAGTACTCAGGGTGCTGGGTGCTCAGTGCTCAGGGTGCTGGGTGCTTAGTGCTCGGGGTGCTCGGTGCTCATTACTCAGGGTGCTCAGTGCTCAGTACTCAGCGTGCTGGGTGCTCAGTGCTCAGTACTCAGCGTGCTGGGTGCTCATTGCTCAGGGTGCTGGGTGCTCAGTACTCAGGGTGCTGGGTGCTTAGTACTCAGGGTGCTCGGTCCTCAGTGCTCAGGGTGCTGGGTGCTCAGTACTCAGGGTGCTGGGTGCTCAGTGGTCAGGGTGCTCAGTGCTCAGCACTCAGGGTGCTCGGTGCTCAGTGCTCAGGGTGCTCAGTGCTCAGTACTCAGGGTGCTCAGTGCTCTGGGTGCTGGGTGCTCAGTGCTCAGGGTGCTGGGTGCTCAGTGCTCAGGGTGCTGGGTGCTCAGTACTCATTGTGCTCAGTGCTCAGGGTGCTGGGTGCTCAGTGCTCGGGGTGCTGGGTACTCAGTGCTCAGTACACAGGGTGCTGAGTGCTCAGTGTTCGGGGTGCTGGGTGCTCAGTGCTCAGTACTCAGGGTGCTGGGTGCTCAGTGCTCAGGGTGCTGGGTGCTCAGTACTCAGGGTGCTGGGTGCTCAGTGCTCAGGGTGCTGGGTGCTCAGTACTCAGGGTGCTGGGTCCTCAGTGCTCAGGGTGCTGGGTGCTCAGTGCTCGGGGTGCTCAGTACTCAGGGTGATGTGTGTTCAGTGCTCAGGGTACTGGGTGCTCAGTACTCAGGGTGCTCGGTGCTTAGTACTCAGGGTGCTGGGTGCTCAGTACTCCGGGTGCTGGGTGCTCAGTGCTCGGGGTGCTCGGTGCTCAGTGCTCAGGGTGCTGGGTGCTCAGTACTCAGGGTGCTCTTTGCTCAGGGTGCTGGGTGCTCAGTACACAGGGTGCTGGGTGCTCAGTACTCAGGGTGCTCAGTGCTCAGTACTCAGGGTGCTCAGTGCTCAGTACTCAGGGTGCTCAGTGCTCAGGGTGCTGGGTGCTCAGTGCTCGGATTGCTGGGTGCTCAGTGCTCACGGTGCTGTGTGCTCAGTACTCAGGGTGCTCAGTACTCAGGGTGCTGGGTGCTCAGTGCTCGGGGTGCTGGGTACTCAGTCCTCAGGGTGCTGGGTGCTCAGTGCTCAGGGTGCTCGGTGCTCAGTGCTCAGGGTGCTGGGTGCTCAGTACTCAGGGTGCTCGGTGCTCAGTACTCAGGGTGCTGGGTGCTCAGTGCTCTGGGTGCTGGGTGCTCAGTACTCAGGGTGCTGGGTGCTCGGTGCTCAGTACACTGGGTGCCCAGTACTCAGGGTGCTGGGTGCTCAGTACTCAGGGTGCTCGGTGCTTGGGGTGCTGGGTGCTCAGTTCTCAGGGTGCTCAGTGCTTGGGGTGCAGGGTGCTCAGTACTCAGGGTGCTGGTTGCTCAGTGCTCAGGGTGCTGGGTGCTGAGTACTCAGGGTGCTGGGTGCTCAGTACTCAGGGTGCTGGGTGCTCAGTGCTCGGGGTGCTGGGTGCTCAGTGCTCGGGTTGCTGGGTGCTCAGTGCTCGGGGTGCTGGGTGCTCAGTGCTCGGGGTGCTGGGTGCTCAGTGCTCAGCGTGCTGGGTGCTCAGTACTCAGGGTGCTCGTTTCTCAGTACTCAGGGTGCTGGGTGCTCATTCTCGGGGTGCTGTGTGCTCAGTGCTCAGGGTGCTTGGTGCTCAGTGCTCGGGGTGCTCGGTGCTCAGTACTCAGTGTGCTGGGTCCTCAGTGCTCGGGGTGCTCTGTGCTCAGTGCTCAGGGTGCTGGGTGCTCAGTACTCGGGGTGCTCGGTGCTCAGTACTCAGGGTGCTGGGTGCTCAGTACTCAGGGTGCTGGGTGCTCAGTACTCAGGGTGCTCGGTGCTCAGTACTCAGGGTGCTGGGTGCTCAGTGCTCAGGTGCTGGGTGCTAAGTACTCAGGGTGCTGGGTGCTCAGTACTCAGGGTGCTGGGTGCTCAGTGCTCAGGGTGCTGGGTGCTCAGTACTCAGGGTGCTGGGTGCTCAGCACTCAGGGTGCTCAGTACTCAGGGTGCTGGGTGCTCAGTGCTCGGGGTGCTGGGTGCTCTGTACTCAGGGTGCTCAGTACTCAGGGTGCTGGGTGCTCAGAACTCAGGGTGCTGGGTGCTCAGTACTCAGGGTGCTGGGTGCTCAGTACTCAGGGTGCTGGGTGCTCAGTACTCAGGGTGCTGGGTGCTCAGTGCTCGGGGTGCTGGGTGCTCATTAATCAGGGTACTGGGTGCTCAGTACTCAGGGTGCTCAGTGCTTGGGGTGCTGGGTGCTCAGTACTCAGGGTGCTCAGTGCTTGGGATGCTGGGTGCTCAGTACTCAGGGTGCTGGATGCTCAGTGCTCAGGGTGCTGGGTGCTGAGTACTCAGGGTGCTGGGTGCTCAGTACTCAGTGTGCTGGGTGCTCAGTGCTCGGGATGCTGAGTGCTCAGTGCTCGGGGTGCTGGGTGCTCAGTGCTCAGGGTGCTGGTTGCTCAGTGCTCGGGGTGCTGGGTGCTCAGTGCTCGGGGTGCCCGGTGCTCAGTGCTCGGGGTGCTGGGTACTCAGTACTCGGGGTGCTCAGTGCTCAGTACTCAGGGTGCTGGGTGCTCAGTGCTCAGGTTGCTGGGTGCTCAGTGCTCGGGGTGCTGGGTGCTCGGTGCTCAGGTTGCTGGGTGCTCAGTACTCGGGGTGGTGGGTGCTCAGTACTCAGGGGGCTGGGTGCTCATTGCTCGGGGTGCTGGGTGCTCAGTGCTCCGGGTGCTGGGTGCTCAGTGCTCGGGGTGCTGGGTGCTCAGTGCTCAGGGTGCTGGGTGCTCAGTGCTCGGGGTGCTCGGTGCTCAGTACTCAGGGTTCTGTGTGCTCAGTGCTCAGGGTGCTCGGTGCTCAGTACTCAGGGTGATGGGTGCTCAGTACACGGTGTGCTCGGTGCTCAGTACGTTGGGTGCTCAGTACTCAGGGTGCTGGGTGCTCAGTGCTCAGGGTGATCGGTGATCAGTACTCAGCGTGCACAGTAATCAGGGAGCTGGGTGCTCAGTATTCAGGGTGCTCAGTGCTCGGGGTGCTGGGTGCTCAGTGCTCGGGGTGCTGGGTGCTCAGTGCTCAGGGTCCTCGGTGCTCAGTACTCAGGGTGCTCAGTACTCAGCGTGCTTTGTGCTCAGTGCTCAGGGTGCTGGGTGCTCAGTACTCAGGGTACTGAGTGCTCAGTACTCACGGTGCTGGGTGCTCAGTACTCAGGGTGCTCAGTACTCAGTACTCAGGGTGCTGGGTGCTCAGTGCTTGGGGTGCTGGGTGCTCAGTGCTCAGGGTGCTGGGTGCTCAGTGCTCGGGGTGCTGGTTGCTCAGTACTCGGGGTGCTCAGTGCTCAGTACTCAGGGTGCTGGGTGCTCCGTGCTCAGGGTGCTGTGTGCTCAGTACTCAGGTTGCTGGGTGCTCAGTACTCAGGGTGCTGGGTGCTCAGTGCTCAGGGTGCTGTGTGCTTAGTGCTCGGGGTGCTCGGTGCTCAGTACTCAGGGTGCTCAGTGCTCAGTACTCAGCGTGCTGGGTGCTCAGTGCTCAGGGTGCTCGGTGCTCAGTACTCAGACTGCTCAGTGCTCAGTACTCAGCGTGCTGGGTGCTCAGTGATCAGGGTGCTGGGTGCTCAGTACTCAGGGTGCTGGGTGCTCAGTGGTCGGGGTGCTCAGTGCTCAGCACTCAGGGTGCTCGGTGCTCAGTGCTCAGGGTGCTCAGTGCTCAGTACTCAGGGTGCTCAGTGCTCTGGGTGCTGGGTGCTCAGTGCTCAGGGTGCTGGGTGCTCAGTGCTCAGGGTGCTGGGTGCTCAGTACTCAGGGTGCTCAGTGCTCAGGGTGCTGGGTGCTCAGTGCTCGGGGTGCTGGGTACTCAGTGCTCAGTACACAGGGTGCTGAGTGCTCAGTGCTCGGGGTGCTGGGTGCTCAGTGCTCAGTACTCAGGGTGCTGGGTGCTCAGTGCTCAGGGTGCTGGGTGCTCAGTACTCAGGGTGCTGGGTGCTCAGTGCTCAGGGTGCTGGGTGCTCAGTACTCAGGGTGCTGGGTCCTCAGTGCTCAGGGTGCTGGGTGCTCAGTGCTCGGGGTGCTCAGTACTCAGGGTGCTGTGTGTTCAGTGCTCAGGGTACTGGGTGCTCAGTACTCAGGGTGCTCGGTGCTTAGTACTCAGGGTGCTGGGTGCTCAGTACTCCGGGTGCTGGGTGCTCAGTGCTCGGGGTGCTCGGTGCTCATTGCTCAGGGTGATGGGTGCTCAGTACTCAGGGTGCTGGCTGCTCAGTACTCAGGGTGCTCAGTGCTCAGTACTCAGGGTGCTCAGTGCTCAGTCCTCAGGGTGCTCAGTGCTCAGGGTGCTGGGTGCTCAGTGCTCGGGGTGCTGGGTGCTCAGTGCTCACGGTGCTGTGTGCTCAGTACTCAGGGTGCTCAGTACTCAGGGTGCTGGGTGCTCAGTGCTCAGGGTGCTGGGTGCTCAGTGCTCAGGGTGCTCGGTGCTCAGTGCTCAGGTTGCTGGGTGCTCAATACTCAGGGTGCTGGGTGCTCAGTACTCAGGGTGCTCAGTGCTCAGTACTCAGGGTGCTCAGTGCTCAGGGTGCTGGGTGCTCAGTTCTCAGGGTGCTCGGTGCTCAGTGCTCAGGGTGCTGGGTGCTCAGTACTCAGGATGCTGGGTGCTCAGTGCTCAGGGTGCTGGGTGCTCAGTGCTCAGGGTGCTCGGTTCTTAGTACTCATGGTGCTCGGTGCTCGGGGTGCTGGGGGCTCAGTAATCAGGGTGCTGGGTGCTCAGTGCTCAGGGTGCTGGGTGCTCAGTGCTCAGGGTGCTCGGTTCTTAGTACTCATGGTGCTCATTGCTCGGGGTGCTGGGGGCTCAGTAATCAGGGTGCTGGGTGCTCAGTGCTCAGGGTGCTGGGTGCTCAGTGCTCAGGGTGCTCGGTTCTTAGTACTCATGGTGCTCGGTGCTCGGGGTGCTGGGTGCTCAGTGCTCGGTGTGCTGGGTGCTCAGTGCTCGGGGTGCTGGGTGCTCAGTACGTTGGGTGCTCAGTACTCAGGGTGCTGGGTGCTCAGTGCTCGGTGTGCTCGGTGCTCAGTACGTTGGGTGCTCAGTACTCAGGGTGCTGGGTGCTCAGTGCTCAGGGTGATCGGTGATCAGTACTCAGCGTGCACAGTAATAAGGGAGCTGGGTGCTAAGTATTCAGGGTGCTCAGTGCTCGGGGTGCTGGGTGCTCAGTACTCAGGGTGCTGGGTGCTCAGTACTCAGGGTGCTGGGTGCTCATTCTCGGGGTGCTGGGTGCTCAGTGCTCGGGGTGCTGGGTGCTCAGGACTCGGGGTGCTGGGTGCTCAGTGCTCAGCATGCTGGGTGCTCAGTACTCAGGGTGCTCGGTTCTCAGTATTCAGGGTGCTGGGTGCTCATTCTCGGGGTGCTGGGTGCTCAGTGCTCAGGGTCCTCGGTGCTCAGTACTCAGGGTGCTAAATACACAGCGTGCTTTGTGCTCAGTGCTCAGGGTGCTGGGTGCTCAGTACTCAGGTTGCTGAGTGCTCAGTACTCATGGTGCTGGGTGCTCAGTACTCAGGGTGCTCAGTACTCAGTACTCAGGGTGCTGGGTGCTCAGTAATTGGGGTGCTGGGTGCTCAGTGCTCAGGGTGCTGGGTGCTCAGTGCTCCGGGTGCTGGGTGCTCAGTACTCGGGGTGCTCGGTGCTCAGTACTCAGGGTGCTGGGTGCTCAGTACTCAGGGTGCTGGGTGCTCAGTGCTCAGGGTGCTGTGTGCTCAGTACTCAGGTTGCTTGGTGCTCAGTACTCAGGGTGCTGGGTGCTCAGTGCTCAGGGTGCTGGGTGCTTAGTGCTCGGGGTGCTCGGTGCTCATTACTCAGGGTGCTCAGTGCTCAGTACTCAGCGTGCTGGGTGCTCAGTGCTCAGTACTCAGCGTGCTGGGTGCTCATTGCTCAGGGTGCTGGGTGCTCAGTACTCAGGGTGCTGGGTGCTTAGTACTCAGGGTGCTCGGTCCTCAGTGCTCAGGGTGCTGGGTGCTCAGTACTCAGGGTGCTGGGTGCTCAGTGGTCAGGGTGCTCAGTGCTCAGCACTCAGGGTGCTCGGTGCTCAGTGCTCAGGGTGCTCAGTGCTCAGTACTCAGGGTGCTCAGTGCTCTGGGTGCTGGGTGCTCAGTGCTCAGGGTGCTGGGTGCTCAGTGCTCAGGGTGCTGGGTGCTCAGTACTCATTGTGCTCAGTGCTCAGGGTGCTGGGTGCTCAGTGCTCGGGGTGCTGGGTACTCAGTGCTCAGTACACAGGGTGCTGAGTGCTCAGTGTTCGGGGTGCTGGGTGCTCAGTGCTCAGTACTCAGGGTGCTGGGTGCTTATTGCTCAGGGTGCTGGGTGCTCAGTACTCAGGGTGCTGGGTGCTCAGTGCTCAGGGTGCTGGGTGCTCAGTACTCAGGGTGCTGGGTCCTCAGTGCTCAGGGTGCTGGGTGCTCAGTGCTCGGGGTGCTCAGTACTCAGGGTGATGTGTGTTCAGTGCTCAGGGTACTGGGTGCTCAGTACTCAGGGTGCTCGGTGCTTAGTACTCAGGGTGGTGGGTGCTCAGTACTCCGGGTGCTGGGTGCTCAGTGCTCGGGGTGCTCGGTGCTCAGTGCTCAGGGTGCTGGGTGCTCAGTACTCAGGGTGCTCATTGCTCAGGGTGCTGGGTGTTCAGTACTCAGGGTGCTGGGTGCTCAGTACTCAGGGTGCTCAGTGCTCAGTACTCAGGGTGCTCAGTGCTCAGTACTCAGGGTGCTCTGTGCTCAGGGTGCTGGGTGCTCAGTGCTCGGATTGCTGGGTGCTCAGTGCTCACGGTGCTGTGTGCTCAGTACTCAGGGTGCTCAGTACTCAGGGTGCTGGGTGCTCAGTGCTCGGGGTGCTGGGTACTCAGTCCTCAGGGTGCTGGGTGCTCAGTGCTCAGGGTGCTCGGTGCTCAGTGCTCAGGGTGCTGGGTGCTCAGTACTCAGGGTGCTCGGTGCTCAGTACTCAGGGTGCTGGGTGCTCAGTGCTCTGGGTGCTGGGTGCTCAGTACTCAGGGTGCTGGGTGCTCGGTGCTCAGTACACTGGGTGCCCAGTACTCAGGGTGCTGGGTGCTCAGTACTCAGGGTGCTCGGTGCTTGGGGTGCTGGGTGCTCAGTTCTCAGGGTGCTCAGTGCTTGGGGTGCAGGGTGCTCAGTACTCAGGGTGCTGGTTGCTCAGTGCTCAGGGTGCTGGGTGCTGAGTACTCAGGGTGCTGGGTGCTCAGTACTCAGGGTGCTGGGTGCTCAGTGCTCGGGGTGCTGGGTGCTCAGTGCTCGGGTTGCTGGGTGCTCAGTGCTCGGGGTGCTGGGTGCTCAGTGCTCGGGGTGCTGGGTGCTCAGTGCTCAGGGTGCTGGGTGCTCATTTCTCGGGTGCTGTATGCTCAGTGCGCGGTGTGCTCGGTGCTCAGTGCTCGGGGTGGTGGGTGCTCAGTACTCGGGGTGCTCAGTGCTCAGTACTCAGGGTGCTGGGTACTCAGTACTCAGGGTGCTGGGTGCTCATTGCTCGGGGTGCTGGGTCCTCAGTGCTACGGGTGCTGGGTGCTCAGTGCTCGGGGTGCTGGGTGCTCAGTGCTCGGGGCGCTGGGTGCTCAGTGCTCGGGGTGCTCGGTGCTCAGTACTCAGGGTGCTGGGTGCTCAGTGCTCAGGGTGCTCGGTGCTCAGTACTCAGGGTGCTGGGTGCTCAGTGCTCAGTGTGCTCGGTGCTCAGTACGTTGGGTGCTCAGTACTCAGGGTGTTGGGTGCTCAGTGCTCAGGGAGACCGGTGCTCAGTACTCACTGTGCTCAGTACTCAGGGTGCTGGGTGCTCAGGGCTCGGGGTGCTGGGAGCTCAGTACTCAGGGTGCTGGGTGCTCAGTGCTCGGGGTGCTGGGTGCTGAGTGCTCAGGGTGCTGGGTGCTCAGTACTCGGGGTGCTCGGTGCTCAGTACTCAGGGTGCTGGGTGCTCACTACTCAGGGTGCTGGGTGCTCAGTGATCAGGGTGCTCTCTGCTCAGTACTCAGGGTGCTGGGTGCTCAGTGCTCAGGGTGCTGGGCGCTCAGTACTCAGGGTGCTGGGTGCTCAGTGCTCAGGGTGATCGGTGCTCAGTCCTCAGGGTGCTCAGTACTCAGGGTGCTGGGTGCTCAGTGCTCAGGTTGCTCAGTACTCAGGGTGCTGGGTACTCAGTACTCAGGGTGCTGTGTGCTCAGTGCTCGGGGTGCTGGGTGCTCAGTACTCAGGGTGCTGGGTGCTCAGTGCTCAGGGTGCTGGGTGCTCAGTACTCAGGGTGCTGGGTGCTCAGTACTCAGGGTGCTCAGTGCTCGGGGTGCTGGGTGCTCAGTGCTCGGGGTGCTCGGTGCTCAGTGCTCGGGGTGCTGGGTACTCAGTACTCGGGGTGCTCAGTGCTCAGTACTCAGGGTGCTGGGTGCTCAGTGCACAGGGTGCTGGGTGCTCAGTGCTCGGGGTGCTGGGTGCTCGGTGCTCAGGTTGCTGGGTGCTCAGTACTCGGGGTGGTGGGTGCTCAGTACTCAGGGTGCTGGGTGCTCATTGCTCGGGGTGCTGGGTGCTCAGTGCTCCGGGTGCTGGGTGCTCAGTGCTTGGGGTGCTGGGTGCTCAGTGCTCAGGGTGCTGGGTGCTCAGTGCTCGGGGTGCTCGGTGCTCAGTACTCAGGGTTCTGTGTGCTCAGTGCTCAGGGTGCTCGGTGCTCAGTACTCAGGGTGCTGGGTGCTCAGTGCTCGGTGTCCTCGGTGCTCAGTACTCAGGGTGCTCAGTGCTCAGTACTCAGCGTGCTGGGTGCTCAGTGCTCAGTACTCATCGTGCTGGGTGCTCAGTGCTCAGGGTGCTGGGTGCTCAGTACTCAGGGTGCTGGGTGCTTAGTACTCAGGGTGCTCGGTCCTCAGTGCTCAGGGTGCTCAGTGCTCAGTACTCAGCGTGCTGGGTGCTCAGTGCTCAGTACTCATCGTGCTGGGTGCTCAGTGCTCAGGGTGCTGGGTGCTCAGTACACAGGGTGCTGGGTGCTTAGTACTCAGGGTGCTCGGTCCTCAGTGCTCAGGGTGCTGGGTGCTCAGTACTCAGGGTGCTGGGTGCTCAGTGGTCAGGGTGCTCAGTGCTCAGCACTCAGGGTGCTCGGTGCTCAGTGCTCAGGGTGCTCAGTGCTCAGTACTCAGGGTGCTCAGTGCTCTGGGTGCTGGGTGCTCAGTGCTCAGGGTGCTGGGTGCTCAGTGCTCAGGGTGCTGGGTGCTCAGTACTCAGGGTGCTCAGTGCTCAGGGTGCTGGGTGCTCAGTGCTCGGGGTGCTGGGTACTCAGTGCTCAGTACACAGGGTGCTGAGTGCTCAGTGCTCAGGGTGCTGGGTGCTCAGTACTCAGGGTGCTGGGTGCTCAGTGCTCAGGGTGCTGGGTGCTCAGTACTCAGGGTGCTCAGTGCTCAGGGTGCTGGGTGCTCAGTGCTCGGGGTGCTGGGTGCTCAGTGCTCAGTACTCAGGGTGCTGGGTGCTCAGTGCTCAGGGTGCTGGGTGCTCAGTACTCAGGGTGCTGGGTGCTCAGTGCTCAGGGTGCTGGGTGCTCAGTACTCAGGGTGCTGGGTCCTCAGTGCTCAGGGTGCTGGGTGCTCAGTGCTCGGGGTGCTCAGTACTCAGGGTGCTGTGTGTTCAGTGCTCAGGGTACTGGGTGCTCAGTACTCAGGGTGCTCGGTGCTTAGTACTCAGGGTGCTGGGTGCTCAGTACTCCGGGTGCTGGGTGCTCAGTGCTCGGGGTGCTCGGTGCTCAGTGCTCAGGGTGCTGGGTGCTCAGTACTCAGGGTGCTCATTGCTCAGGGTGCTGGGTGCTCAGTACTCAGGGTGCTGGGTGCTCAGTACTCAGGGTGCTCAGTGCTCAGTACTCAGGGTGCTCAGTGCTCAGTACTCAGGGTGCTCAGTGCTCAGGGTGCTGGGTGCTCAGTGCTCGGGGTGCTGGGTGCTCAGTGCTCACGGTGCTGTGTGCTCAGTACTCAGGGTGCTCAGTACTCAGGGTGCTGGGTGCTCAGTGCTCAGGGTGCTGGGTGCTCAGTGCTCAGGGTGCTGGGTGCTCAGTGCTCAGGGTGCTCGGTGCTCAGTGCTCAGGTTGCTGGGTGCTCAATACTCAGGGTGCTGGGTGCTCAGTACTCAGGGTGCTCAGTGCTCAGTACTCAGGGTGCTCAGTGCTCATGGTGCTGGGTGCTCAGTGCTCGGGGTGCTGGGTACTCAGTCCTCAGGGTGCTGGGTGCTCAGGTCTCAGGGTGCTGGGTGCTCGGTGCTCAGGACACTGGGTGCTCAGTACTCAGGGTGCTGGGTGCTCAGTACTCAGGGTGCTCGATGCTTGGGGTGCTGGGTGCTCAGTTCTCAGGGTGCTCAGTGCTTGGGGTGCAGGCTGCTCAGTACTCAGGGTGCTGGTTGCTCAGTGCTCAGGGTGCTGGGTGCTGAGTACTCAGGGTGCTGGGTGCTCAGTACTCAGGGTGCTGGGTGCTCAGTGCTCGGGGTGCTGGGTCCTCAGTGCTACGGGTGCAGGGTGCTCAGTGCTCGGGGTGCTGGGTGCTCAGTGCTCGGGGCGCTGGGTGCTCAGTGCTCGGGGTGCTCGGTGCTCAGTACTCAGGGTGCTGGTTGCTCAGTGCTCAGGGTGCTCGGTGCTCAGTACTCAGGGTGCTGGGTGCTCAGTGCTCAGTGTGCTCGGTGCTCAGTACGTTGGGTGCTCAGTACTCAGGGTGTTGGGTGCTCAGTGCTCAGGGTGATCGGTGCTCAGTCCTCAGGGTGCTCAGTGCTCAGGGCGCTGGGTGCTCAGTGCTCGGGGTGCTGGGTGCTGAGTGCTCAGGGTGCTGGGTGCTCAGTACTCGGGGTGCTCGGTGCTCAGTACTCAGGGTGCTGGGTGCTCACTACTCAGGGTGCTGGGTGCTCAGTGATCAGGGTGCTCTCTGCTCAGTACTCAGGGTGCTGGGTGCTCAGTGCTCAGGGTGCTGGGTTCTCAGTACTCAGGGTGCTGGGTGCTCCGTGCTCAGGGTGATCGGTGCTCAGTCCTCAGGGTGCTCAGTACTCAGGGTGCTGGGTGCTCAGTGCTCAGGTTGCTCAGTACTCAGGGTGCTGAGTACTCAGTACTCAGGGTGCTGTGTGCTCAGTGCTCGGGGTGCTGGGTGCTCAGTACTCAGGGTGCTGGGTGCTCAGTGCTCAGGGTGCTGGGTGCTCAGTACTCAGGGTGCTCGGTGCTCAGTACTCAGGGTGCTCAGTGCTCGGGGAGCTCGGTGCTCAGTACTCAGGGTGCTGGGTGCTCAGTACTCAGTGCTCGGGGTCCTGGGTGCTCAGCGCTCTGGGTGCTTAGTGCACAGTACTCAGGGTGCTGGGTGCTCAGTATTCAGGGTGCTCAGTGCTCGGGGTGCTGGGTGCTCATTACTCAGGATGCTGGGTGCTCAGTACTCAGGGTGCTGGGTGCTCATTCTCGTGGTGCTGGGTGCTCAGTGCTCGGGGTGCTGGGTGCTCAGTACTCGGGGTGCTGGGTGCTCAGTGCTCAGCGTGCTGGGTGCTCAGTACTCAGGGTGCTCGTTTCTCAGTACTCAGGGTGCTGGGTGCTCATTCTCGGGGTTCTGGGTGCTCAGTGCTCAGGGTGCTGGGTTCTCAGTGCTCAGGGTCCTCGGTGCTCAGTACTCAGGGTGCTCAGTACTCAGCGTGCTTTGTGCTCAGTGCTCAGGGTGCTGGGTGCTCAGTACTCAGGGTGCTGGGTGCTCAGTACTCAGGGTGCTGGGTGCTCAGTACTCAGTGTGGTGGGTGCTCAGTGCTTAGGGTGCTGAGTGCTCAGTACTCAGGGTGCTGGGTGCTCAGTGCTCAGGGTGCTGGGTGCTCAGTGCTCGGGGTGCTCGGTGCTCAGTACTCAGGGTGCTGGGTCCTCAGTGCTCGGGGTGCTGGGTGCTCAGTGCTCAGGGTTCTGGGTGCTCAGTACTCGGGGTGCTCGGTGCTCAGTACTCAGGGTGCTGGGTGCTCAGTACTCAGGGTGCTGGGTGCTCAGTACTCAGGGTGCTCGGTGCTCAGTACTCAGGGTGCTGGGTGCTCAGTGCTCAGGTGCTGGGTGCTAAGTACTCAGGGTGCTGGGTGCTCAGTACTCAGGGTGCTGGGTCCTTAGTGCTCAGGGTGCTGGGTGCTCAGCACTCAGGGTGCTCAGTACTCAGGGTGCTGGGTGCTCAGTGCTCGGGGTGCTGGGTGCTCTGTACTCAGGGTGCTCAGTACTCAGGGTGCTGGGTGCTCAGAACTCAGGGTGCTGGGTGCTCAGTACTCAGGGTGCTGGGTGCTCAGTACTCAGGGTGCTGGGTGCTCAGTACTCAGGGTGCTGGGTGCTCAGTGCTCGGGGTGCTGGGTGCTCATTAATCAGGGTACTGGGTGCTCAGTACTCAGGGAGCTCAGTGCTTGGGGTGCTGGGTGCTCAGTACTCAGGGAGCTCAGTGCTTGGGATGCTGGGTGCTCAGTACTCAGGGTGCTGGATGCTCAGTGCTCAGGGTGCTGGGTGCTGAGTACTCAGGGTGCTGGGTGCTCAGTACTCAGTGTGCTGGGTGCTCAGTGCTCGGGATGCTGGGTGCTCAGTGCTCGGGGTGCTGAGTGCTCAGTGCTCGGGGTGCTGGGTGCTCAGTGCTCAGGGTGCTGGGTGCTCAGTGCTCGGGGTGCTGGGTGCTCAGTGCTCGGGGTGCCCGGTGCTCAGTGCTCGGGGTGCTGGGTACTCAGTACTCAGCGTGCTCAGTGCTCAGTACTCAGCGTGCTGGGTGCTCAGTGCTCAGGGTGCTCGGTGCTCAGTGCTCAGGGTGCTGGGTGCTCAGTACTCAGCGTGCTCAGTGCTCAGTACTCAGCGTGCTGGGTGCTCAGTGCTCAGGGTGCTCGGTGCTCAGTACTCAGACTGCTCAGTGCTCAGTACTCAGCGTGCTGGGTGCTCAGTGATCAGGATGCTGGGTGCTCAGTACTCAGGGTGCTGGGTGCTCAGTACTCAGGGTGCTGGGTGCTCAGTGGTCGGGGTGCTCGGTTCTTAGTACTCATGGTGCTCGGTGCTCGGGGTGCTGGGTGCTCAGTGCTCGGTGTGCTGGGTGCTCAGTGCTCGGGGTGCTGGGTGCTCAGTACGTTGGGTGCTCAGTACTCAGGGTGCTGGGTGCTCAGTGCTCGGTGTGCTCGGTGCTCAGTACGTTGGGTGCTCAGTACTCAGGGTGCTGGGTGCTCAGTGCTCAGGGTGCTCGGTTCTTAGTACTCATGGTGCTCGGTGCTCGGGGTGCTGGGTGCTCAGTGCTCGGTGTGCTGGGTGCTCAGTGCTCGGGGTGCTGGGTGCTCAGTACGTTGGGTGCTCAGTACTCAGGGTGCTGGGTGCTCAGTGCTCGGTGTGCTCGGTGCTCAGTACGTTGGGTGCTCAGTACTCAGGGTGCTGGGTGCTCAGTGCTCAGGGTGATCGGTGATCAGTACTCAGCGTGCACAGTAATAAGGGAGCTGGGTGCTAAGTATTCAGGGTGCTCAGTGCTCGGGGTGCTGGGTGCTCAGTACTCAGGGTGCTGGGTGCTCAGTACTCAGGGTGCTGGGTGCTCATTCTCGGGGTGCTGGGTGCTCAGTGCTCGGGGTGCTGGGTGCTCAGGACTCGGGGTGCTGGGTGCTCAGTGCTCAGCATGCTGGGTGCTCAGTACTCAGGGTGCTCGGTTCTCAGTATTCAGGGTGCTGGGTGCTCATTCTCGGGGTGCTGGGTGCTCAGTGCTCAGGGTCCTCGGTGCTCAGTACTCAGGGTGCTCAATACACAGCGTGCTTTGTGCTCAGTGCTCAGGGTGCTGGGTGCTCAGTACTCAGGTTGCTGAGTGCTCAGTACTCATGGTGCTGGGTGCTCAGTACTCAGGGTGCTCAGTACTCAGTACTCAGGGTGCTGGGTGCTCAGTAATTGGGGTGCTGGGTGCTCAGTGCTCAGGGTGCTGGGTGCTCAGTGCTCCGGGTGCTGGGTGCTCAGTACTCGGGGTGCTCGGTGCTCAGTACTCAGGGTGCTGGGTGCTCAGTACTCAGGGTGCTGGGTGCTCAGTGCTCAGGGTGCTGTGTGCTCAGTACTCAGGTTGCTTGGTGCTCAGTACTCAGGGTGCTGGGTGCTCAGTGCTCAGGGTGCTGGGTGCTTAGTGCTCGGGGTGCTCGGTGCTCATTACTCAGGGTGCTCAGTGCTCAGTACTCAGCGTGCTGGGTGCTCAGTGCTCAGTACTCAGCGTGCTGGGTGCTCATTGCTCAGGGTGCTGGGTGCTCAGTACTCAGGGTGCTGGGTGCTTAGTACTCAGGGTGCTCGGTCCTCAGTGCTCAGGGTGCTGGGTGCTCAGTACTCAGGGTGCTGGGTGCTCAGTGGTCAGGGTGCTCAGTGCTCAGCACTCAGGGTGCTCGGTGCTCAGTGCTCAGGGTGCTCAGTGCTCAGTACTCAGGGTGCTCAGTGCTCTGGGTGCTGGGTGCTCAGTGCTCAGGGTGCTGGGTGCTCAGTGCTCAGGGTGCTGGGTGCTCAGTACTCATTGTGCTCAGTGCTCAGGGTGCTGGGTGCTCAGTGCTCGGGGTGCTGGGTACTCAGTGCTCAGTACACAGGGTGCTGAGTGCTCAGTGTTCGGGGTGCTGGGTGCTCAGTGCTCAGTACTCAGGGTGCTGGGTGCTTATTGCTCAGGGTGCTGGGTGCTCAGTACTCAGGGTGCTGGGTGCTCAGTGCTCAGGGTGCTGGGTGCTCAGTACTCAGGGTGCTGGGTCCTCAGTGCTCAGGGTGCTGGGTGCTCAGTGCTCGGGGTGCTCAGTACTCAGGGTGATGTGTGTTCAGTGCTCAGGGTACTGGGTGCTCAGTACTCAGGGTGCTCGGTGCTTAGTACTCAGGGTGGTGGGTGCTCAGTACTCCGGGTGCTGGGTGCTCAGTGCTCGGGGTGCTCGGTGCTCAGTGCTCAGGGTGCTGGGTGCTCAGTACTCAGGGTGCTCATTGCTCAGGGTGCTGGGTGTTCAGTACTCAGGGTGCTGGGTGCTCAGTACTCAGGGTGCTCAGTGCTCAGTACTCAGGGTGCTCAGTGCTCAGTACTCAGGGTGCTCTGTGCTCAGGGTGCTGGGTGCTCAGTGCTCGGATTGCTGGGTGCTCAGTGCTCACGGTGCTGTGTGCTCAGTACTCAGGGTGCTCAGTACTCAGGGTGCTGGGTGCTCAGTGCTCGGGGTGCTGGGTACTCAGTCCTCAGGGTGCTGGGTGCTCAGTGCTCAGGGTGCTCGGTGCTCAGTGCTCAGGGTGCTGGGTGCTCAGTACTCAGGGTGCTCGGTGCTCAGTACTCAGGGTGCTGGGTGCTCAGTGCTCTGGGTGCTGGGTGCTCAGTACTCAGGGTGCTGGGTGCTCGGTGCTCAGTACACTGGGTGCCCAGTACTCAGGGTGCTGGGTGCTCAGTACTCAGGGTGCTCGGTGCTTGGGGTGCTGGGTGCTCAGTTCTCAGGGTGCTCAGTGCTTGGGGTGCAGGGTGCTCAGTACTCAGGGTGCTGGTTGCTCAGTGCTCAGGGTGCTGGGTGCTGAGTACTCAGGGTGCTGGGTGCTCAGTACTCAGGGTGCTGGGTGCTCAGTGCTCGGGGTGCTGGGTGCTCAGTGCTCGGGTTGCTGGGTGCTCAGTGCTCGGGGTGCTGGGTGCTCAGTGCTCGTTGTGCTGGGTGCTCAGTGCTCAGGGTGCTGGGTGCTCATTTCTCGGGTGCTGTATGCTCAGTGCGCGGTGTGCTCGGTGCTCAGTGCTCGGGGTGGTGGGTGCTCAGTACTCGGGGTGCTCAGTGCTCAGTACTCAGGGTGCTGGGTTCTCAGTACTCAGGGTGCTGGGTGCTCATTGCTCGGGGTGCTGGGTCCTCAGTGCTACGGGTGCTGGGTGCTCAGTGCTCGGGGTGCTGGGTGCTCAGTGCTCGGGGCGCTGGGTGCTCAGTGCTCGGGGTGCTCGGTGCTCAGTACTCAGGGTGCTGGGTGCTCAGTGCTCAGGGTGCTCGGTGCTCAGTACTCAGGGTGCTGGGTGCTCAGTGCTCAGTGTGCTCGGTGCTCAGTACGTTGGGTGCTCAGTACTCAGGGTGTTGGGTGCTCAGTGCTCAGGGAGATCGGTGCTCAGTACTCACGGTGCTCAGTACTCAGGGTGCTGGGTGCTCAGGGCTCGGGGTGCTGGGAGCTCAGTACTCAGGGTGCTGGGTGCTCAGTGCTCGGGGTGCTGGGTGCTGAGTGCTCAGGGTGCTGGGTGCTCAGTACTCGGGGTGCTCGGTGCTCAGTACTCAGGGTGCTGGGTGCTCACTACTCAGGGTGCTGGGTGCTCAGTGATCAGGGTGCTCTCTGCTCAGTACTCAGGGTGCTGGGTGCTCAGTGCTCAGGGTGCTGGGCGCTCAGTACTCAGGGTGCTGGGTGCTCAGTGCTCAGGGTGATCGGTGCTCAGTCCTCAGGGTGCTCAGTACTCAGGGTGCTGGGTGCTCAGTGCTCAGGTTGCTCAGTACTCAGGGTGCTGGGTACTCAGTACTCAGGGTGCTGTGTGCTCAGTGCTCGGGGTGCTGGGTGCTCAGTACTCAGGGTGCTGGGTGCTCAGTGCTCAGGGTGCTGGGTGCTCAGTACTCAGGGTGCTGGGTGCTCAGTACTCAGGGTGCTCAGTGCTCGGGGTGCTGGGTGCTCAGTGCTCGGGGTGCTCGGTGCTCAGTGCTCGGGGTGCTGGGTACTCAGTACTCGGGGTGCTCAGTGCTCAGTACTCAGGGTGCTGGGTGCTCAGTGCACAGGGTGCTGGGTGCTCAGTGCTCGGGGTGCTGGGTGCTCGGTGCTCAGGTTGCTGGGTGCTCAGTACTCGGGGTGGTGGGTGCTCAGTACTCAGGGTGCTGGGTGCTCATTGCTCGGGGTGCTGGGTGCTCAGTGCTCCGGGTGCTGGGTGCTCAGTGCTTGGGGTGCTGGGTGCTCAGTGCTCAGGGTGCTGGGTGCTCAGTGCTCGGGGTGCTCGGTGCTCAGTACTCAGGGTTCTGTGTGCTCAGTGCTCAGGGTGCTCGGTGCTCAGTACTCAGGGTGCTGGGTGCTCAGTGCTCGGTGTCCTCGGTGCTCAGTACTCAGGGTGCTCAGTGCTCAGTACTCAGCGTGCTGGGTGCTCAGTGCTCAGTACTCATCGTGCTGGGTGCTCAGTGCTCAGGGTGCTGGGTGCTCAGTACTCAGGGTGCTGGGTGCTTAGTACTCAGGGTGCTCGGTCCTCAGTGCTCAGGGTGCTCAGTGCTCAGTACTCAGCGTGCTGGGTGCTCAGTGCTCAGTACTCATCGTGCTGGGTGCTCAGTGCTCAGGGTGCTGGGTGCTCAGTACACAGGGTGCTGGGTGCTTAGTACTCAGGGTGCTCGGTCCTCAGTGCTCAGGGTGCTGGGTGCTCAGTACTCAGGGTGCTGGGTGCTCAGTGGTCAGGGTGCTCAGTGCTCAGCACTCAGGGTGCTCGGTGCTCAGTGCTCAGGGTGCTCAGTGCTCAGTACTCAGGGTGCTCAGTGCTCTGGGTGCTGGGTGCTCAGTGCTCAGGGTGCTGGGTGCTCAGTGCTCAGGGTGCTGGGTGCTCAGTACTCAGGGTGCTCAGTGCTCAGGGTGCTGGGTGCTCAGTGCTCGGGGTGCTGGGTACTCAGTGCTCAGTACACAGGGTGCTGAGTGCTCAGTGCTCAGGGTGCTGGGTGCTCAGTACTCAGGGTGCTGGGTGCTCAGTGCTCAGGGTGCTGGGTGCTCAGTACTCAGGGTGCTCAGTGCTCAGGGTGCTGGGTGCTCAGTGCTCGGGGTGCTGGGTGCTCAGTGCTCAATACTCAGGGTGCTGGGTGCTCAGTGCTCAGGGTGCTGGGTGCTCAGTACTCAGGGTGCTGGGTGCTCAGTGCTCAGGGTGCTGGGTGCTCAGTACTCAGGGTGCTGGGTCCTCAGTGCTCAGGGTGCTGGGTGCTCAGTGCTCGGGGTGCTCAGTACTCAGGGTGCTGTGTGTTCAGTGCTCAGGGTACTGGGTGCTCAGTACTCAGGGTGCTCGGTGCTTAGTACTCAGGGTGCTGGGTGCTCAGTACTCCGGGTGCTGGGTGCTCAGTGCTCGGGGTGCTCGGTGCTCAGTGCTCAGGGTGCTGGGTGCTCAGTACTCAGGGTGCTCATTGCTCAGGGTGCTGGGTGCTCAGTACTCAGGGTGCTGGGTGCTCAGTACTCAGGGTGCTCAGTGCTCAGTACTCAGGGTGCTCAGTGCTCAGTACTCAGGGTGCTCAGTGCTCAGGGTGCTGGGTGCTCAGTGCTCGGGGTGCTGGGTGCTCAGTGCTCACGGTGCTGTGTGCTCAGTACTCAGGGTGCTCAGTACTCAGGGTGCTGGGTGCTCAGTGCTCAGGGTGCTGGGTGCTCAGTGCTCAGGGTGCTGGGTGCTCAGTGCTCAGGGTGCTCGGTGCTCAGTGCTCAGGTTGCTGGGTGCTCAATACTCAGGGTGCTGGGTGCTCAGTACTCAGGGTGCTCAGTGCTCAGTACTCAGGGTGCTCAGTGCTCATGGTGCTGGGTGCTCAGTGCTCGGGGTGCTGGGTACTCAGTCCTCAGGGTGCTGGGTGCTCAGGTCTCAGGGTGCTGGGTGCTCGGTGCTCAGTACACTGGGTGCTCAGTACTCAGGGTGCTGGGTGCTCAGTACTCAGGGTGCTCGATGCTTGGGGTGCTGGGTGCTCAGTTCTCAGGGTGCTCAGTGCTTGGGGTGCAGGCTGCTCAGTACTCAGGGTGCTGGTTGCTCAGTGCTCAGGGTGCTGGGTGCTGAGTACTCAGGGTGCTGGGTGCTCAGTACTCAGGGTGCTGGGTGCTCAGTGCTCGGGGTGCTGGGTCCTCAGTGCTACGGGTGCAGGGTGCTCAGTGCTCGGGGTGCTGGGTGCTCAGTGCTCGGGGCGCTGGGTGCTCAGTGCTCGGGGTGCTCGGTGCTCAGTACTCAGGGTGCTGGGTGCTCAGTGCTCAGGGTGCTCGGTGCTCAGTACTCAGGGTGCTGGGTGCTCAGTGCTCAGTGTGCTCGGTGCTCAGTACGTTGGGTGCTCAGTACTCAGGGTGTTGGGTGCTCAGTGCTCAGGGTGATCGGTGCTCAGTCCTCAGGGTGCTCAGTGCTCAGGGCGCTGGGTGCTCAGTGCTCGTGGTGCTGGGTGCTCAGTGCTCGGGGTGCTGGGTGCTCAGTACTCGGGGTGCTGGGTGCTCAGTGCTCAGCGTGCTGGGTGCTCAGTACTCAGGGTGCTCGTTTCTCAGTACTCAGGGTGCTGGGTGCTCATTCTCGGGGTTCTGGGTGCTCAGTGCTCAGGGTGCTGGGTTCTCAGTGCTCAGGGTCCTCGGTGCTCAGTACTCAGGGTGCTCAGTACTCAGCGTGCTTTGTGCTCAGTGCTCAGGGTGCTGGGTGCTCAGTACTCAGGGTGCTGGGTGCTCAGTACTCAGGGTGCTGGGTGCTCAGTACTCAGTGTGGTGGGTGCTCAGTGCTTAGGGTGCTGAGTGCTCAGTACTCAGGGTGCTGGGTGCTCAGTGCTCAGGGTGCTGGGTGCTCAGTGCTCGGGGTGCTCGGTGCTCAGTACTCAGGGTGCTGGGTCCTCAGTGCTCGGGGTGCTGGGTGCTCAGTGCTCAGGGTTCTGGGTGCTCAGTACTCGGGGTGCTCGGTGCTCAGTACTCAGGGTGCTGGGTGCTCAGTACTCAGGGTGCTGGGTGCTCAGTACTCAGGGTGCTCGGTGCTCAGTACTCAGGGTGCTGGGTGCTCAGTGCTCAGGTGCTGGGTGCTAAGTACTCAGGGTGCTGGGTGCTCAGTACTCAGGGTGCTGGGTCCTTAGTGCTCATGGTGCTGGGTGCTCAGCACTCAGGGTGCTCAGTACTCAGGGTGCTGGGTGCTCAGTGCTCGGGGTGCTGGGTGCTCTGTACTCAGGGTGCTCAGTACTCAGGGTGCTGGGTGCTCAGAACTCAGGGTGCTGGGTGCTCAGTACTCAGGGTGCTGGGTGCTCAGTACTCAGGGTGCTGGGTGCTCAGTACTCAGGGTGCTGGGTGCTCAGTGCTCGGGGTGCTGGGTGCTCATTAATCAGGGTACTGGGTGCTCAGTACTCAGGGAGCTCAGTGCTTGGGGTGCTGGGTGCTCAGTACTCAGGGTGCTCAGTGCTTGGGATGCTGGGTGCTCAGTACTCAGGGTGCTGGATGCTCAGTGCTCAGGGTGCTGGGTGCTGAGTACTCAGGGTGCTGGGTGCTCAGTACTCAGTGTGCTGGGTGCTCAGTGCTCGGGATGCTGGGTGCTCAGTGCTCGGGGTGCTGAGTGCTCAGTGCTCGGGGTGCTGGGTGCTCAGTGCTCGGGGTGCCCGGTGCTCAGTGCTCGGGGTGCTGGGTACTCAGTACTCGGGGTGCTCAGTGCTCAGTACTCAGGGTGCTGGGTGCTCAGTGCTCAGGGTGCTGGGTGCTCAGTACTCAGCGTGCTCAGTGCTCAGTACTCAGCGTGCTGGGTGCTCAGTGCTCAGGGTGCTCGGTGCTCAGTACTCAGACTGCTCAGTGCTCAGTACTCAGCGTGCTGGGTGCTCAGTGATCAGGATGCTGGGTGCTCAGTACTCAGGGTGCTGGGTGCTCAGTGGTCGGGGTGCTCAGTGCTCAGCACTCAGGGTGCTCGGTGCTCAGTGCTCAGGGTGCTCAGTGCTCAGTACTCAGGGTGCTCAGTGCTCTGGGTGCTGGGTGCTCAGTGCTCAGGGTGCTGGGTGCTCAGTGCTCAGGGTGCTGGGTGCTCAGTACTCAGGGTGCTCAGTGCTCAGGGTGCTGGGTGCTCAGTACTCGGGGTGCTGGGTACTCAGTGCTCAGTACACAGGGTGCTGAGTGCTCAGTGCTCGGGGTGCTGGGTGCTCAGTGCTCAGTACTCAGGGTGCTGGGTGCTCAGTGCTCAGGGTGCTGGGTGCTCAGTACTCAGGGTGCTGGGTGCTCAGTGCTCAGGGTGCTGGGTGCTCAGTACTCAGGGTGCTGGGTCCTCAGTGCTCAGGGTGCTGGGTGCTCAGTGCTCGGGGTGCTCAGTACTCAGGGTGCTGTGTGTTCAGTGCTCAGGGTACTGGGTGCTCAGTACTCAGGGTGCTCTGTGCTTAGTACTCAGGGTGCTGGGTGCTCAGTACTCCGGGTGCTGGGTGCTCAGTGCTCGGGGTGCTCGGTGCTCAGTGCTCAGGGTGCTGGGTGCTCAGTACTCAGGGTGCTCATTGCTCAGGGTGATGGGTGCTCAGTACTCAGGGTGCTGGGTGCTCAGTACTCAGGGTGCTCAGTGCTCAGTACTCAGGGTGCTCAGTGCTCAGTCCTCAGGGTGCTCAGTGCTCAGGGTGCTGGGTGCTCAGTGCTCGGGGTGCTGGGTGCTCAGTGCTCACGGTGCTGTGTGCTCAGTACTCAGGGTGCTCAGTACTCAGGGTGCTGGGTGCTCAGTGCTCAGGGTGCTGGGTGCTCAGTGCTCAGGGTGCTCGGTGCTCAGTGCTCAGGTTGCTGTGTGCTCAATACTCAGGGTGCTGGGTGCTCAGTACTCAGGGTGCTCAGTGCTCAGTACTGAGGGTGCTCAGTGCTCAGGGTGCTGGGTGCTCAGTTCTCAGGGTGCTCGGTTCTTAGTACTCATGGTGCTCGGTGCTCGGGGTGTTGGGGGCTCAGTAATCAGGGTGCTGGGTGCTCAGTGCTCAGGGTGCTGGGTGCTCAGTGCTCAGGGTGCTCGGTTCTTAGTACTCATGGTGCTCAGTGCTCGGGGTGCTGGGGGCTCAGTAATCAGGGTGCTGGGTGCTCAGTGCTCAGGGTGCTGGGTGCTCAGTGCTCAGGGTGCTCGGTTCTTAGTACTCATGGTGCTCGGTGCTCGGGGTGCTGGGTGCTCAGTGCTCGCTGTGCTGGGTGCTCTGTGCTCGGGGTGCTGGGTGCTGAGTGCTCGGTGTGCTGGGTGCTCAGTGCTGGGGGTGCTGGGTGCTCAGTGCTCGGGGTGCTGGGTGCTCAGTGCTCAGTGTGCTGGGTGCTCAGTGCTCGGGGTGCTCGGTACTCGGTACTCAGGGTTTTGTGTGCTCAGTGCTCAGGGTGCTCGGTGCTCAGTACTCAGGGTGCTGGGTGCTCAGTGCTCGGTGTGCTCGGTGCTCAGTACGTTGGGTGCTCAGTACTCAGGGTGCTGGGTGCTCAGTGCTCAGGGTGATCGGTGATCAGTACTCAGCGTGCACAGTAATCAGGGAGCTGGGTGCTAAGTATTCAGGGTGCTCAGTGCTCGGGGTGCTGGGTGCTCAGTACTCAGGGTGCTGGGTGCTCAGTACTCAGGGTGCTGGGTGCTCATTCTCGGGGTGCTGGGTGCTCAGTGCTCGGGGTGCTGGGTGCTCAGGACTCGGGGTCCTGGGTGCTCAGTGCTCAGCATGCTGGGTGCTCAGTACTCAGGGTGCTCGGTTCTCAGTATTCAGGGTGCTGGGTGCTCATTCTCGGGGTGCTGGGTGCTCAGTGCTCGGGGTGCTGGGTGCTCAGTGCTCAGGGTCCTCGGTGCTCAGTACTCAGGGTGCTCAGTACTCAGCGTGCTTTGTGCTCAGTGCTCAGGGTGCTGGGTGCTCAGTACTCAGGTTGCTGAGTGCTCAGTACTCACGGTGCTGGGTGCTCAGTACTCAGGGTGCTCAGTACTCAGTACTCAGGGTGCTGGGTGCTCAGTAATTGGGGTGCTGGGTGCTCAGTGCTCAGGGTGCTGGGTGCTCAGTGCTCCGGGTGCTGGGTGCTCAGTACTCGGGGTGCTCGGTGCTCAGTACTCAGGGTGCTGGGTGCTCAGTACTCAGGGTGCTGGGTGCTCAGTGCTCAGGGTGCTTTGTGCTCAGTACTCAGGTTGCTGGGTGCTCAGTACTCAGGGTGCTGGGTGCTCAGTGCTCAGGGTGCTGGGTGCTTAGTGCTCGGGGTACTCGGTGCTCATTACTCAGGGTGCTCAGTGCTCAGTACTCAGCGTGCTGGGTGCTCAGTGCTCAGTACTCAGCGTGCTTTGTGCTCATTGCTCAGGGTGCTGGGTGCTCAGTACTCAGGGTGCTGGGTGCTTAGTACTCAGGGTGCTCGGTCCTCAGTGCTCAGGGTGCTGGGTGCTCAGTACTGAGGGTGCTGGGTGCTCAGTGGTCAGGGTGCTCAGTGCTCAGCACTCAGGGTGCTCGGTGCTCAGTGCTCAGGGTGCTCAGTGCTCAGTACTCAGGGTGCTCAGTGCTCTGGGTGCTGGGTGCTCAGTGCTCAGTGTGCTGGGTGCTCAGTGCTCAGGGTGCTGGGTGCTCAGTACTCATTGTGCTCAGTGCTCAGGGTGCTGGGTGCTCAGTGCTCGGGGTGCTGGGTACTCAGTGCTCAGTACACAGGGTGCTGAGTGCTCAGTGTTCGGGGTGCTGGGTGCTCAGTGCTCAGTACTCAGGGTGCTGGGTGCTCAGTGCTCAGGGTGCTGGGTGCTCAGTACTCAGGGTGCTGGGTGCTCAGTGCTCAGGGTGCTGGGTGCTCAGTACTCAGGGTGCTGGGTCCTCAGTGCTCAGGGTGCTGGGTGCTCAGTGCTCGGGGTGCTCAGTACTCAGGGTGCTGTGTGTTCAGTGCTCAGGGTACTGGGTGCTCAGTACTCAGGGTGCTCGGTGCTTAGTACTCAGGGTGCTGGGTGCTCAGTACTCCGGGTGCTGGGTGCTCAGTGCTCGGGGTGCTCGGTGCTCAGTGCTCAGGGTGCTGGGTGCTCAGTACTCAGGGTGCTCATTGCTCAGGGTGCTGTGTGCTCAGTACTCAGGGTGCTGGGTGCTCAGTACTCAGGGTGCTCAGTGCTCAGTACTCAGGGTGCTCAGTGCTCAGTACTCAGGGTGCTCAGTGCTCAGGGTGCTGGGTGCACAGTGCTCGGATTGCTGGGTGCTCAGTGCTCACGGTGCTGTGTGCTCAGTACTCAGGGTGCTCAGTACTCAGGGTGCTAGGTGCTCAGTGCTCGGCGTGCTGGGTACTCAGTCCTCAGGGTGCTGGGTGCTCAGTGCTCAGGGTGTTCGGTGCTCAGTGCTCAGGGTGCTGGGTGCTCAGTACTCAGGGTGCTCGGTGCTCAGTACTCAGGGTGCTGGGTGCTCAGTACTCAGGGTGCTGGGTGCTCAGGGCTCGGGGTGCTGGGAGCTCAGTACTCAGGGTGCTGGGTGCTCAGTGCTCGGGGTGCTGGGTGCTGAGTGCTCAGGGTGCTGGGTGCTCAGTACTCGGGGTGCTCGGTGCTCAGTACTCAGGGTGCTGGGTGCTCACTACTCAGGGTGCTGGGTGCTCAGTGATCAGGGTGCTCTCTGCTCAGTACTCAGGGTGCTGGGTGCTCAGTGCTCAGGGTGCTGGGTGCTCAGTACTCAGGGTGCTGGGTGCTCAGTGCTCAGGGTGATCGGTGCTCAGTCCTCAGGGTGCTCAGTACTCAGGGTGCTGGGTGCTCAGTGCTCAGGTTGCTCAGTACTCAGGGTGCTGGGTACTCAGTACTCAGGGTGCTGTGTGCTCAGTGCTCGGGGTGCTGGGTGCTCAGTACTCAGGGTGCTGGGTGCTCAGTGCTCAGGGTGCTGGGTGCTCAGTACTCAGGGTGCTGGGTGCTCAGTACTCAGGGTGCTCAGTGCTCGGGGTGCTGGGTGCTCAGAGCTCGGGGTGCTCGGTGCTCAGTGCTCGGGGTGCTGGGTACTCAGTACTCGGGGTGCTCAGTGCTCAGTACTCAGGGTGCTGGGTGCTCAGTGCACAGGGTGCTGGGTGCTCAGTGCTCGGGGTGCTGGGTGCTCGGTGCTCAGGTTGCTGGGTGCTCAGTACTCGGGGTGGTGGGTGCTCAGTACTCAGGGTGCTGGGTGCTCATTGCTCGGGGTGCTGGGTGCTCAGTGCTCCGGGTGCTGGGTGCTCAGTGCTCGGGGTGCTGGGTGCTCAGTGCTCAGGGTGCTGGGTGCTCAGTGCTCGGGGTGCTCGGTGCTCAGTACTCAGCGTTCTGTGTGCTCAGTGCTCAGGGTGCTCGGTGCTCAGTACTCAGGGTGCTGGGTGCTCAGTGCTCGGTGTCCTCGGTGCTCAGTACTCAGGGTGCTCAGTGCTCAGTACTCAGCGTGCTGGGTGCTCAGTGCTCAGTACTCATCGTGCTGGGTGCTCAGTGCTCAGGGTGCTGGGTGCTCAGTACTCAGGGTGCTGGGTGCTTAGTACTCAGGGTGCTCGGTCCTCAGTGCTCAGGGTGCTCAGTGCTCAGTACTCAGCGTGCTGGGTGCTCAGTGCTCAGTACTCATCGTGCTGGGTGCTCAGTGCTCAGGGTGCTGGGTGCTCAGTACACAGGGTGCTGGGTGCTTAGTACTCAGGGTGCTCGGTCCTCAGTGCTCAGGGTGCTTGGTGCTCAGTACTCAGGGTGCTGGGTGCTCAGTGGTCAGGGTGCTCAGTGCTCAGCACTCAGGGTGCTCGGTGCTCAGTGCTCAGGGTGCTCAGTGCTCAGTACTCAGGGTGCTCAGTGCTCTGGGTGCTGGGTGCTCAGTGCTCAGGGTGCTGGGTGCTCAGTGCTCAGGGTGCTGGGTGCTCAGTACTCAGGGTGCTCAGTGCTCAGGGTGCTGGGTGCTCAGTGCTCGGGGTGCTGGGTACTCAGTGCTCAGTACACAGGGTGCTGAGTGCTCAGTGCTCGGGGTGCTGGGTGCTCAGTGCTCAGTACTCAGGGTGCTGGGTGCTCAGTGCTCAGGGTGCTGGGTGCTCAGTACTCAGGGTGCTGGGTGCTCAGTGCTCAGGGTGCTGGGTGCTCAGTACTCAGGGTGCTGGGTCCTCAGTGCTCAGGGTGCTGGGTGCTCAGTGCTCGGGGTGCTCAGTACTCAGGGTGCTGTGTGTTCAGTGCTCAGGGTACTGGGTGCTCAGTACTCAGGGTGCTCGGTGCTTAGTACTCAGGGTGCTGGGTGCTCAGTACTGAGGGTGCTGGGTGCTCAGTGCTCGGGGTGCTCGGTGCTCAGTGCTCAGGGTGCTGGGTGCTCAGTACTCAGGGTGCTCATTGCTCAGGGTGCTGGGTGCTCAGTACTCAGGGTGCTCAGTGCTCAGTACTCAGGGTGCTCAGTGCTCAGTACTCAGGGTGCTCAGTGCTCAGGGTGCTGGGTGCTCAGTGCTCGGGGCGCTGGGTGCTCAGTGCTCGGGGTGCTCGGTGCTCAGTACTCAGGGTGCTGGGTGCTCAGTGCTCAGGGTGCTCGGTGCTCAGTACTCAGGGTGCTGGGTGCTCAGTGCTCAGTGTGCTCGGTGCTCAGTACGTTGGGTGCTCAGTACTCAGGGTGTTGGGTGCTCAGTGCTCAGGGTGATCGGTGCTCAGTCCTCAGGGTGCTCAGTGCTCAGAGCGCTGGGTGCTCAGTGCTCGGGGTGCTGGGTGCTGAGTGCTCAGGGTGCTGGGTGCTCAGTACTCGGGGTGCTCGGTGCTCAGTACTCAGGCTGCTGGGTGCTCACTACTCAGGTTGCTGGGTGCTCAGTGATCAGGGTGCTCTCTGCTCAGTACTCAGGGTGCTGGGGGCTCAGTGCACAGGGTGCTGGGTGCTCAGTACTCAGGGTGCTGGGTGCTCAGTGCTCAGGGTGATCGGTGCTCAGTCCTCAGGGTGCTCAGTACTCAGGGTGCTGGGTGCTCAGTGCTCAGGTTGCTCAGTACTCAGGGTGCTGAGTACTCAGTACTCAGGGTGCTGAGTACTCAGTACTCAGGGTGCTGTGTGCTCAGTGCTCGGGGTGCTGGGTGCTCAGTACTCAGGGTGCTGGGTGCTCAGTGCTCAGGGTGCTGGGTGCTCAGTACTCAGGGTGCTCGGTGCTCAGTACTCAGGGTGCTCAGTGCTCGGGGAGCTCGGTGCTCAGTACTCAGGGTGCAGGGTGCTCAGTACTCAGTGCTCGGGGTCCTGGGTGCTCAGCGCTCTGGGTGCTTAGTGCACAGTACTCAGGGTGCTGGGTGCTCAGTATTCAGGGTGCTCAGTGCTCGGGGTGATGGGTGCTCATTACTCAGGATGCTGGGTGCTCAGTACTCAGGGTGCTGGGTGCTCATTCTCGTGGTGCTGGGTGCTCAGTGCTCGGGGTGCTGGGTGCTCAGTACTCGTGGTGCTGGGTGCTCAGTGCTCAGCGTGCTGGGTGCTCAGTACTCAGGGTGCTCGTTTCTCAGTACTCAGGGTGCTGGGTGCTCATTCTCGGGGTGCTGGGTGCTCAGTGCTCAGGGTGCTGGGTTCTCAGTGCTCAGGATCCTCGGTGCTCAGTACTCAGGGTGCTCAGTACTCAGCGTGCTTTGTGCTCAGTGCTCAGGGTGCTGGGTGCTCAGTACTCAGGGTGCTGGGTGCTCAGTACTCAGTGTGCTGGGTGCTCAGTACTCAGGGTGCTTGGTGCTCAGTACTCAGGGTGCTGGGTGCTCAGTACTCAGGGTGCTGGGTGCTCAGTACTCAGGGTGCTGGGTGCTCAGTACTCAGGGTGGTGGGTGCTCAGTGCTCAGGGTGCTGAGTGCTCAGTACTCAGGGTGCTGGGTGCTCAGTGCTCAGGGTGCTGGGTGCTCAGTGCTCAGGGTGCTTGGTGCTCAGTGCTCGGGGTGCTCAGTGCTCAGTACTCAGGGTGCTGGGTCCTCAGTGCTCGGGGTGCTGGGTGCTCAGTGCTCAGGGTGCTGGGTGCTCAGTACTCGGGGTGCTCGGTGCTCAGTACTCAGGGTGCTGGGTGCTCAGTACTCAGGGTGCTGGGTGCTCAGTACTCAGGGTGCTCGGTGCTCAGTACTCAGGGTGCTGGGTGCTCAGTGCTCAGGTGCTGGGTGCTAAGTACTCAGGGTGCTGGGTGCTCAGTACTCAGGGTGCTGGGTGCTCAGTGCTCAGGGTGCTGGGTGCTCAGTACTCAGGGTGCTGGGTGCTCAGCACTCAGGGTGCTCAGTACTCAGGGTGCTGGGTGCTCAGTGCTCGGGGTGCTGGGTGCTCTGTACTCAGGGTGCTCAGTACTCAGGGTGCTGGGTGCTCAGAACTCAGGGTGCTGGGTGCTCAGTACTCAGGGTGCTGGGTGCTCAGTACTCAGGGTGCTGGGTGCTCAGTACTCAGGGTGCTGGGTGCTCAGTGCTCGGGGTGCTGGGTGCTCATTAATCAGGGTACTGGGTGCTCAGTACTCAGGGTGCTCAGTGCTTGGGGTGCTGGGTGCTCAGTACTCAGGGTGCTCAGTGCTTGGGATGCTGGGTGCTCAGTACTCAGGGTGCTGGATGCTCAGTGCTCAGGGTGCTGGGTGCTGAGTACTCAGGGTGCTGGGTGCTCAGTACTCAGTGTGCTGGGTGCTCAGTGCTCGGGATGCTGGGTGCTCAGTGCTCGGGGTGCTGAGTGCTCAGTGCTCGGGGTGCTAGGTGCTCAGTGCTCAGGGTGCTGGGTGCTCAGTGCTCGGGGTGCTGGGTGCTCAGTGCTCGGGGTGCCCGGTGCTCAGTGCTCGGGGTGCTGGGTACTCAGTACTCGGGGTGCTCAGTGCTCAGTACTCAGGGTGCAGGGTGCTCAGTGCTCAGGGTGCTGGGTGCTCAGTGCTCGGGGTGCTGGGTGCTCGGTGCTCAGGTTGCTGGGTGCTCAGTACTCGGGGTGGTGGGTGCTCAGTACTCAGGGTGCTGGGTGCTCATTGCTCGGGGTGCTGGGTGCTCAGTGCTCCGAGTGCTGGGTGCTCAGTGCTCGGGGTGCTGGGTGCTCAGTGCTCAGGGTGCTGGGTGCTCAGTGCTCGCGGTGCTCGGTGCTCAGTACTCAGGGTTCTGTGTGCTCAGTGCTCAGGGTGCTGGGTGCTCAGTGCTCGGGGTGCTGGGTGCTCAGTGCTCAGGGTGCTGGGTGCTCAGTACTCAGGGTGCTGGGTGCTCAGTACACGGTGTGCTCGGTGCTCAGTACGTTGGGTGCTCAGTACTCAGGGTGCTGGGTGCTCAGTGCTCAGGGTGATCGGTGATCAGTACTCAGCGTGCACAGTAATCAGGGAGCTGGGTGCTCAGTATTCAGGGTGCTCAGTGCTCGGGGTGCTGGGTGCTCAGTACTCAGGGTGCTGGGTGCTCAGTACTCAGGGTGCTGGGTGCTCATTCTCGGGGTGCTGGGTACTCAGTGCTCGGGGTGCTGGGTGCTCAGTGCTCAGGGTCCTCGGTGCTCAGTACTCAGGGTGCTCAGTACTCAGCGTGCTTTGTGCTCAGTGCTCAGGGTGCTGGGTGCTCAGTACTCAGGGTAATGAGTGCTCAGTACTCACGGTGCTGGGTGCTCAGTACTCAGGGTGCTCAGTACTCAGTACTCAGGGTGCTGGGTGCTCAGTGCTTGGGGTGCTGGGTGCTCAGTGCTCAGGGTGCAGTGTGCTCAGTGCTCGGGGTGCTGGTTGCTCAGTACTCGGGGTGCTCAGTGCTCAGTACTCAGGGTGCTGGGTGCTAAGTACTCAGGGTGCTGGGTGCTCCATGCTCAGGGTGCTGTGTGCTCAGTACTCAGGTTGCTGGGTGCTCAGTACTCAGGGTGCTGGGTGCTCAGTGCTCAGGGTGCTGTGTGCTTAGTGCTCGGGGTGCTCGGTGCTCAGTACTCAGGGTGCTCAGTGCTCAGTACTCAGCGTGCTGGGTGCTCAGTGCTCAGGGTGCTCGGTGCTCAGTACTCAGACTGCTCAGTGCTCAGTACTCAGCGTGCTGGGTGCTCAGTGATCAGGGTGCTGGGTGCTCAGTACTCAGGGTGCTGGGTGCTTAGTACTCAGGGTGCTCGGTCCTCAGTGCTCAGGGTGCTGGGTGCTCAGTACTCAGGGTGCTGGGTGCTCAGTGGTCGGGGTGCTCAGTGCTCAGCACTCAGGGTGCTCGGTGCTCAGTGCTCAGGGTGCTCAGTGCTCAGTACTCAGGGTGCTCAGTGCTCTGGGTGCTGGGTGCTCAGTGCTCAGGGTGCTGGGTGCTCAGTGCTCAGGGTGCTGGGTGCTCAGTACTCAGGGTGCTCAGTGCTCAGGGTGCTGGGTGCTCAGTGCTCGGGGTGCTGGGTACTCAGTGCTCAGTACACAGGGTGCTGAGTGCTCAGTGCTCGGGGTGCTGGGTGCTCAGTGCTCAGTACTCAGGGTGCTGGGTGCTCAGTGCTCAGGGTGCTGGGTGCTCAGTACTCAGGGTGCTGGGTGCTCAGTGCTCAGGGTGCTGGGTGCTCAGTACTCAGGGTGCTGGGTCCTCAGTGCTCAGGGTGCTGGGTGCTCAGTGCTCGGGGTGCTCAGTACTCAGGGTGCTGTGTGTTCAGTGCTCAGGGTACTGGGTGCTCAGTACTCAGGGTGCTCGGTGCTTAGTACTCAGGGTGCTGGGTGCTCAGTACTCCGGGTGCTGGGTGCTCAGTGCTCGGGGTGCTCGGTGCTCAGTGCTCAGGGTGCTGGGTGCTCAGTACTCAGGGTGCTCATTGCTCAGGGTGATGGGTGCTCAGTACTCAGGGTGCTGGGTGCTCAGTACTCAGGGTGCTCAGTGCTCAGTACTCAGGGTGCTCAGTGCTCAGTCCTCAGGGTGCTCAGTGCTCAGGGTGCTGGGTGCTCAGTGCTCGGGGTGCTGGGTGCTCAGTGCTCACGGTGCTGTGTGCTCAGTACTCAGGGTGCTCAGTACTCAGGGTGCTGGGTGCTCAGTGCTCAGGGTGCTGGGTGCTCAGTGCTCAGGGTGCTCGGTGCTCAGTGCTCAGGTTGCTGGGTGCTCAATACTCAGGGTGCTGGGTGCTCAGTACTCAGGGTGCTCAGTGCTCAGTACTCAGGGTGCTCAGTGCTCAGGGTGCTGGGTGCTCAGTGCTCAGGGTGCTCGGTGCTCAGTGCTCAGGGTGCTGGGTGCTCAGTACTCAGGATGCTGGGTGCTCAGTGCTCGGGGTGCTGGGGGCTCAGTAATCAGGGTGCTGGGTGCTCAGTGCTCAGGGTGCTGGGTGCTCAGTGCTCAGGGTGCTCGGTTCTTAGTACTCATGGTGCTCGGTGCTCGGGGTGCTGGGTGCTCAGTGCTCGGTGTGCTGGGTGCTCAGTGCTCGGGGTGCTGGGTGCTGAGTGCTCGGTGTGCTGGGTGCTCAGTGCTCGGGGTGCTGGGTGCTCAGTGCTCGGGGTGCTGGGTGCTCAGTACTCAGGGTGCTCGGTGCTCAGTACTCAGGGTGCTGGGTGCTCAGTGCTCAGGGTGCTGGGTGCTCACTACTCAGGGTGCTGGGTGCTCGGTGCTCAGTACACTGGGTGCTCAGTACTCAGGGTGCTGGGTGCTCAGTACTCAGGGTGCTCGGTGCTTGGGGTGCTGGGTGCTCAGTTCTCAGGGTGCTCAGTGCTTGGGGTGCAGGGTGCTCAGTACTCAGGGTGCTGGTTGCTCAGTGCTCAGGGGGCTGGGTGCTGAGTACTCAGGGTGCTGGGTGCTCAGTACTCAGGGTGCTGGGTGCTCAGTGCTCGGGGTGCTGGGTGCTCAGTGCTCGGGTTGCTGGGTGCTCAGTGCTCGGGGTGCTGGGTGCTCAGTGCTCGGGGTGCTGGGTGCTCAGTGCTCAGGGTGCTGGGTGCTCAGTGCTCGGGGTGCTGGGTGCTCAGTGCTCGGTGTGCTCGGTGCTCAGTGCTCGGGGTGGTGGGTGCTCAGTACTCGGGGTGCTCAGTGCTCAGTACTCAGGGTGCTGGGTGCTCAGTACTCAGGGTGCTGGGTGCTCATTGCTCGGGGTGCTGGGTCCTCAGTGCTACGGGTGCTGGGTGCTCAGTGCTCGGGGCGCTGGGTGCTCAGTGCTCGGGGTGCTCGGTGCTCAGTACTCAGGGTGCTGGGTGCTCAGTGCTCAGGGTGCTCGGTGCTCAGTACTCAGGGTGCTGGGTGCTCAGTGCTCAGTGTGCTCGGTGCTCAGTACGTTGGGTGCTCAGTACTCAGGGTGTTGTGTTCTCAGTGCTCAGGGTGATCGGTGCTCAGTACACAGGGTGCTCAGTACTCAGGGTGCTGGGTGCTCAGGGCTCGGGGTGCTGGGAGCTCAGTACTCAGGGTGCTGGGTGCTCAGTGCTTGGGGTGCTGGGTGCTGAGTGCTCAGGGTGCTGGGTGCTCAGTACTCGGGGTGCTCGGTGCTCAGTACTCAGGGTGCTGGGTGCTCAGTACTCAGGGTGCTGGGTGCTCAGTGATCAGGGTGCTCTCTGCTCAGTACTCAGGGTGCTGGGTGCTCAGTGCTCAGGGTGCTGGGTGCTCAGTATTCAGGGTGCTGGGTGCTCAGTGCTCAGGGTGATCGGTGCTCAGTCCTCAGGGTGCTCAGTACTCAGGGTGCTGGGTGCTCAGTGCTCAGGTTTCTCAGTACTCAGGGTGCTGGGTACTCAGTACTCAGGGTGCTGTGTGCTCAGTGCTCGGGGTGCTGGGTGCTCAGTACTCAGGGTGCTGGGTGCTCAGTGCTCAGGGTGCTGGGTGCTCAGTACTCAGGGTGCTGGGTGCTCAGTACTCAGGGTGCTCAGTGCTCGGGGAGCTCGGTGCTCAGTACTCAGGGTGCTGGGTGCTCAGTACTCAGTGCTCGGGGTCCTGGGTGCTCAGCGCTCTGGGTGCTTAGTGCACAGTACTCAGGGTGCTACTTGCTCAGTATTCAGGGTGCTCAGTGCTCTGTATGCTGGGTGCTCATTACTCAGGGTGCTGGGTGCTCAGTACTCAGGGTGCTGGGTGCTCATTCTCGTGGTGCTGGGTGCTCATTCTCATGGTGCTGGGTGCTCAGTGCTCGGGGTGCTGGGTGCTCAGTACTCGGGGTGCTGGGTGTTCAGTGCTCAGCGTGCTCGGTGCTCAGTACTCAGGGTGCTCGGTTCTCAGTACTCAGGGTGCTGGGTGCTCATTCTCGGGGTGCTGGGTGCTCAGTGCTCAGGGTGCTGGGTTCTCAGTGCTCAGGGTTCTCGGTGCTCAGTACTCAGGGTGCTCAGTACTCAGCGTGCTTTGTGCTCAGTGCTCAGGGTGCTGGGTGCTCAGTACTCAGGGTGCTGGGTGCTCAGTACTCACGGTGCTGGGTGCTCAGTACTCGGGGTGCTGGGTGCTCATTACTCAGGGTGCTGGGTGCTCAGTGCTCAGGGTGCTCGCTGCTCAGTACTCTTTTAGCTGGGTGCTCAGTACTCAGGGTGCTGGGTGCTCAGTGCTCGGGGTGCTCGGTGCTCAGTGCTCAGGATGCTCGGTGCTCAGTACTTTTGCTGCTGGGTGCTCAGTACTCAGGGTGCTGGGTGCTCAGTGCTCGGGGTGCTCGGTGCTCAGTACTCAGGGTGCTGGGTGCTCAGTGCTCAGGATGCTGGGTGCTCAGTACTCAGGGTGCTCAGTACTCAGTACTCAGGGTGCTGGGTGCTCAGTGCTTGGGGTGCTGGTTGCTCAGTGCTCAGGGTGCTGGGTGCTCAGTGCTCGGGGTGCTGGGTGCTCAGTACTCGGAGTGCTCGGTGCTCAGTACTCAGTGTGCTGGGTGCTCAGTGCTCAGGGTGCTGGGTGCTCAGTACTCAGTTTGCACAGTACTCAGGGTGCTGGGTGCTCAGTGCTCGGGATGCTGGGTGCTCAGTACTCAGGGTGCTCAGTACTCAGGATGCTGTGTGCTCAGTACTCAGGGTGCTGGGTACTCAGTGCTCAGTACACAGGATGCTGAGTGCTCAGTGCTCGGGGTGTTGGGTGCTCAGTGCTCAGTACTCAGGGTGCTGGGTGCTCAGTGCGCAGGGTGCTGGGTGCTCAGTACTCAGGGTGCTGGGTGCTCAGTGCTCAGTGTGCTGGGTGCTCAGTACTCAGGGTGCTGGGTCCTCAGTGCTCAGGGTGCTGGGTGCTCAGTGCTCGGGGTGCTCAGTACTCAGGGTGCTGTGTGTTCAGTGCTCAGGGTACTGGGTGCTCAGTACTCAGGGTGCTCGGTGCTTAGTACTCAGGGTGCTGGGTGCTCAGTACTCAGGGTGCTCATTGCTCAGGGTGCTGGGTTCTCAGTACTCAGGGTGGTGGGTGCTCAGTACTCAGGGTGCTCAGTGCTCAGTACTCAGGGTGCTCAGTGCTCAGGGTGCTGGGTGCTCAGTGCTCGGGGTGCTGGGTGCTCAGTGCTCACGGTGCTCTGTGCTCAGTACTCAGGGTGCTCAGTACTCAGGGTGCTGGGTGCTCAGTGCTCAGGGTGCTGGCTGCTCAGTGCTCAGGGTGCTGTGTGCTCAGTGCTCAGGGTGCTCGGTGCTCAGTGCTCAGGTTGCTGGGTGCTCAATACTCAGGGTGCTGGGTGCTCAGTACTCAGGGTGCTCAGTGCTCAGTACTCAGGGTGCTCAGTGCTCAGGGTGCTGGGTGCTCAGTGCTCGGGGTGCTGGGTACTCAGTCCTCAGGGTGCTGTGTGCTCAGTGCTCAGGGTGCTCGGTGCTCAGTGCTCAGGGTGCTGGGTGCTCAGTACTCAGGGTGCTGGGTGCTCAGTGCACGGGGTGCTAGGGGCTCAGTACTCAGGGTGCTGGGTGCTCAGTGCTCAGGGTGCTGGGTGCTCAGTGCTCAGGGTGCTCGGTTCTTAGTACTCATGGTGCTCGGTGCTCAGGTGCTGGGTGCTAAGTACTCAGGGTGCTGGGTGCTCAGTACTCAGGGTGCTGGGTGCTCAGTGCTCAGGGTGCTGGGTGCTCAGTACTCAGGGTGCTGGGTGCTCAGCACTCAGGGTGCTCAGTACTCAGGGTGCTGGGTGCTCAGTGCTCGGGGTGCTGGGTGCTCTGTACTCAGGGTGCTCAGTACTCAGGGTGCTGGGTGCTCAGAACTCAGGGTGCTGGGTGCTCAGTACTCAGGGTGCTGGGTGCTCAGTACTCAGGGTGCTGGGTGCTCAGTACTCAGGGTGCTGGGTGCTCAGTGCTCGGGGTGCTGGGTGCTCATTAATCAGGGTACTGGGTGCTCAGTACTCAGGGTGCTCAGTGCTTGGGGTGCTGGGTTCTCAGTACTCAGGGTGCTCAGTGCTTGGGATGCTGGGTGCTCAGTACTCAGGGTGCTGGATGCTCAGTGCTCAGGGTGCTGGGTGCTGAGTACTCAGGGTGCTGGGTGCTCAGTACTCAGTGTGCTGGGTGCTCAGTGCTCGGGATGCTGGGTGCTCAGTGCTCGGGGTGCTGAGTGCTCAGTGCTCGGGGTGCTAGGTGCTCAGTGCTCAGGGTGCTGGGTGCTCAGTGCTCGGGGTGCTGGGTGCTCAGTGCTCGGGGTGCCCGGTGCTCAGTGCTCGGGGTGCTGGGTACTCAGTACTCGGGGTGCTCAGTGCTCAGTACTCAGGGTGCAGGGTGCTCAGTGCTCAGGGTGCTGGGTGCTCAGTGCTCGGGGTGCTGGGTGCTCGGTGCTCAGGTTGCTGGGTGCTCAGTACTCGGGGTGGTGGGTGCTCAGTACTCAGGGTGCTGGGTGCTCATTGCTCGGGGTGCTGGGTGCTCAGTGCTCCGAGTGCTGGGTGCTCAGTGCTCGGGGTGCTGGGTGCTCAGTGCTCAGGGTGCTGGGTGCTCAGTGCTCGCGGTGCTCGGTGCTCAGTACTCAGGGTTCTGTGTGCTCAGTGCTCAGGGTGCTGGGTGCTCAGTGCTCGGGGTGCTGGGTGCTCAGTGCTCAGGGTGCTGGGTGCTCAGTACTCAGGGTGCTGGGTGCTCAGTACACGGTGTGCTCGGTGCTCAGTACGTTGGGTGCTCAGTACTCAGGGTGCTGGGTGCTCAGTGCTCAGGGTGATCGGTGATCAGTACTCAGCGTGCACAGTAATCAGGGAGCTGGGTGCTCAGTATTCAGGGTGCTCAGTGCTCGGGGTGCTGGGTGCTCAGTACTCAGGGTGCTGGGTGCTCAGTACTCAGGGTGCTGGGTGCTCATTCTCGGGGTGCTGGGTACTCAGTGCTCGGGGTGCTGGGTGCTCAGTGCTCAGGGTCCTCGGTGCTCAGTACTCAGGGTGCTCAGTACTCAGCGTGCTTTGTGCTCAGTGCTCAGGGTGCTGGGTGCTCAGTACTCAGGGTAATGAGTGCTCAGTACTCACGGTGCTGGGTGCTCAGTACTCAGGGTGCTCAGTACTCAGTACTCAGGGTGCTGGGTGCTCAGTGCTTGGGGTGCTGGGTGCTCAGTGCTCAGGGTGCAGTGTGCTCAGTGCTCGGGGTGCTGGTTGCTCAGTACTCGGGGTGCTCAGTGCTCAGTACTCAGGGTGCTGGGTGCTAAGTACTCAGGGTGCTGGGTGCTCCGTGCTCAGGGTGCTGTGTGCTCAGTACTCAGGTTGCTGGGTGCTCAGTACTCAGGGTGCTGGGTGCTCAGTGCTCAGGGTGCTGTGTGCTTAGTGCTCGGGGTGCTCGGTGCTCAGTACTCAGGGTGCTCAGTGCTCAGTACTCAGCGTGCTGGGTGCTCAGTGCTCAGGGTGCTCGGTGCTCAGTACTCAGACTGCTCAGTGCTCAGTACTCAGCGTGCTGGGTGCTCAGTGATCAGGGTGCTGGGTGCTCAGTACTCAGGGTGCTGGGTGCTTAGTACTCAGGGTGCTCGGTCCTCAGTGCTCAGGGTGCTGGGTGCTCAGTACTCAGGGTGCTGGGTGCTCAGTGGTCGGGGTGCTCAGTGCTCAGCACTCAGGGTGCTCGGTGCTCAGTGCTCAGGGTGCTCAGTGCTCAGTACTCAGGGTGCTCAGTGCTCTGGGTGCTGGGTGCTCAGTGCTCAGGGTGCTGGGTGCTCAGTGCTCAGGGTGCTGGGTGCTCAGTACTCAGGGTGCTCAGTGCTCAGGGTGCTGGGTGCTCAGTGCTCGGGGTGCTGGGTACTCAGTGCTCAGTACACAGGGTGCTGAGTGCTCAGTGCTCGGGGTGCTGGGTGCTCAGTGCTCAGTACTCAGGGTGCTGGGTGCTCAGTGCTCAGGGTGCTGGGTGCTCAGTACTCAGGGTGCTGGGTGCTCAGTGCTCAGGGTGCTGGGTGCTCAGTACTCAGGGTGCTGGGTCCTCAGTGCTCAGGGTGCTGGGTGCTCAGTGCTCGGGGTGCTCAGTACTCAGGGTGCTGTGTGTTCAGTGCTCAGGGTACTGGGTGCTCAGTACTCAGGGTGCTCGGTGCTTAGTACTCAGGGTGCTGGGTGCTCAGTACTCCGGGTGCTGGGTGCTCAGTGCTCGGGGTGCTCGGTGCTCAGTGCTCAGGGTGCTGGGTGCTCAGTACTCAGGGTGCTCATTGCTCAGGGTGATGGGTGCTCAGTACTCAGGGTGCTGGGTGCTCAGTACTCAGGGTGCTCAGTGCTCAGTACTCAGGGTGCTCAGTGCTCAGTCCTCAGGGTGCTCAGTGCTCAGGGTGCTGGGTGCTCAGTGCTCGGGGTGCTGGGTGCTCAGTGCTCACGGTGCTGTGTGCTCAGTACTCAGGGTGCTCAGTACTCAGGGTGCTGGGTGCTCAGTGCTCAGGGTGCTGGGTGCTCAGTGCTCAGGGTGCTCGGTGCTCAGTGCTCAGGTTGCTGGGTGCTCAATACTCAGGGTGCTGGGTGCTCAGTACTCAGGGTGCTCAGTGCTCAGTACTCAGGGTGCTCAGTGCTCAGGGTGCTGGGTGCTCAGTGCTCAGGGTGCTCGGTGCTCAGTGCTCAGGGTGCTGGGTGCTCAGTACTCAGGATGCTGGGTGCTCAGTGCTCGGGGTGCTGGGGGCTCAGTAATCAGGGTGCTGGGTGCTCAGTGCTCAGGGTGCTGGGTGCTCAGTGCTCAGGGTGCTCGGTTCTTAGTACTCATGGTGCTCGGTGCTCGGGGTGCTGGGTGCTCAGTGCTCGGTGTGCTGGGTGCTCAGTGCTCGGGGTGCTGGGTGCTGAGTGCTCGGTGTGCTGGGTGCTCAGTGCTCGGGGTGCTGGGTGCTCAGTGCTCGGGGTGCTGGGTGCTCAGTACTCAGGGTGCTCGGTGCTCAGTACTCAGGGTGCTGGGTGCTCAGTGCTCAGGGTGCTGGGTGCTCACTACTCAGGGTGCTGGGTGCTCGGTGCTCAGTACACTGGGTGCTCAGTACTCAGGGTGCTGGGTGCTCAGTACTCAGGGTGCTCGGTGCTTGGGGTGCTGGGTGCTCAGTTCTCAGGGTGCTCAGTGCTTGGGGTGCAGGGTGCTCAGTACTCAGGGTGCTGGTTGCTCAGTGCTCAGGGGGCTGGGTGCTGAGTACTCAGGGTGCTGGGTGCTCAGTACTCAGGGTGCTGGGTGCTCAGTGCTCGGGGTGCTGGGTGCTCAGTGCTCGGGTTGCTGGGTGCTCAGTGCTCGGGGTGCTGGGTGCTCAGTGCTCGGGGTGCTGGGTGCTCAGTGCTCAGGGTGCTGGGTGCTCAGTGCTCGGGGTGCTGGGTGCTCAGTGCTCGGTGTGCTCGGTGCTCAGTGCTCGGGGTGGTGGGTGCTCAGTACTCGGGGTGCTCAGTGCTCAGTACTCAGGGTGCTGGGTGCTCAGTACTCAGGGTGCTGGGTGCTCATTGCTCGGGGTGCTGGGTCCTCAGTGCTACGGGTGCTGGGTGCTCAGTGCTCGGGGCGCTGGGTGCTCAGTGCTCGGGGTGCTCGGTGCTCAGTACTCAGGGTGCTGGGTGCTCAGTGCTCAGGGTGCTCGGTGCTCAGTACTCAGGGTGCTGGGTGCTCAGTGCTCAGTGTGCTCGGTGCTCAGTACGTTGGGTGCTCAGTACTCAGGGTGTTGTGTGCTCAGTGCTCAGGGTGATCGGTGCTCAGTACACAGGGTGCTCAGTACTCAGGGTGCTGGGTGCTCAGTGCTCAGGGTGCTGGGTGCTCAGTATTCAGGGTGCTGGGTGCTCAGTGCTCAGGGTGATCGGTGCTCAGTCCTCAGGGTGCTCAGTACTCAGGGTGCTGGGTGCTCAGTGCTCAGGTTGCTCAGTACTCAGGGTGCTGGGTACTCAGTACTCAGGGTGCTGTGTGCTCAGTGCTCGGGGTGCTGGGTGCTCAGTACTCAGGGTGCTGGGTGCTCAGTGCTCAGGGTGCTGGGTGCTCAGTACTCAGGGTGCTGGGTGCTCAGTACTCAGGGTGCTCAGTGCTCGGGGAGCTCGGTGCTCAGTACTCAGGGTGCTGGGTGCTCAGTACTCAGTGCTCGGGGTCCTGGGTGCTCAGCGCTCTGGGTGCTTAGTGCACAGTACTCAGGGTGCTACTTGCTCAGTATTCAGGGTGCTCAGTGCTCTGTATGCTGGGTGCTCATTACTCAGGGTGCTGGGTGCTCAGTACTCAGGGTGCTGGGTGCTCATTCTCGTGGTGCTGGGTGCTCATTCTCATGGTGCTGGGTGCTCAGTGCTCGGGGTGCTGGGTGCTCAGTACTCGGGGTGCTGGGTGTTCAGTGCTCAGCGTGCTCGGTGCTCAGTACTCAGGGTGCTCGGTTCTCAGTACTCAGGGTGCTGGGTGCTCATTCTCGGGGTGCTGGGTGCTCAGTGCTCAGGGTGCTGGGTTCTCAGTGCTCAGGGTTCTCGGTGCTCAGTACTCAGGGTGCTCAGTACTCAGCGTGCTTTGTGCTCAGTGCTCAGGGTGCTGGGTGCTCAGTACTCAGGGTGCTGGGTGCTCAGTACTCACGGTGCTGGGTGCTCAGTACTCGGGGTGCTGGGTGCTCATTACTCAGGGTGCTGGGTGCTCAGTGCTCAGGGTGCTCGCTGCTCAGTACTCTTTTAGCTGGGTGCTCAGTACTCAGGGTGCTGGGTGCTCAGTGCTCGGGGTGCTCGGTGCTCAGTGCTCAGGATGCTCGGTGCTCAGTACTTTTGCTGCTGGGTGCTCAGTACTCAGGGTGCTGGGTGCTCAGTGCTCGGGGTGCTCGGTGCTCAGTACTCAGGGTGCTGGGTGCTCAGTGCTCAGGATGCTGGGTGCTCAGTACTCAGGGTGCTCAGTACTCAGTACTCAGGGTGCTGGGTGCTCAGTGCTTGGGGTGCTGGTTGCTCAGTGCTCAGGGTGCTGGGTGCTCAGTGCTCGGGGTGCTGGGTGCTCAGTACTCGGAGTGCTCGGTGCTCAGTACTCAGTGTGCTGGGTGCTCAGTGCTCAGGGTGCTGGGTGCTCAGTACTCAGTTTGCACAGTACTCAGGGTGCTGGGTGCTCAGTGCTCGGGATGCTGGGTGCTCAGTACTCAGGGTGCTCAGTACTCAGGATGCTGTGTGCTCAGTACTCAGGGTGCTGGGTACTCAGTGCTCAGTACACAGGATGCTGAGTGCTCAGTGCTCGGGGTGTTGGGTGCTCAGTGCTCAGTACTCAGGGTGCTGGGTGCTCAGTGCGCAGGGTGCTGGGTGCTCAGTACTCAGGGTGCTGGGTGCTCAGTGCTCAGTGTGCTGGGTGCTCAGTACTCAGGGTGCTGGGTCCTCAGTGCTCAGGGTGCTGGGTGCTCAGTGCTCGGGGTGCTCAGTACTCAGGGTGCTGTGTGTTCAGTGCTCAGGGTACTGGGTGCTCAGTACTCAGGGTGCTCGGTGCTTAGTACTCAGGGTGCTGGGTGCTCAGTACTCAGGGTGCTCATTGCTCAGGGTGCTGGGTTCTCAGTACTCAGGGTGGTGGGTGCTCAGTACTCAGGGTGCTCAGTGCTCAGTACTCAGGGTGCTCAGTGCTCAGGGTGCTGGGTGCTCAGTGCTCGGGGTGCTGGGTGCTCAGTGCTCACGGTGCTCTGTGCTCAGTACTCAGGGTGCTCAGTACTCAGGGTGCTGGGTGCTCAGTGCTCAGGGTGCTGGCTGCTCAGTGCTCAGGGTGCTGTGTGCTCAGTGCTCAGGGTGCTCGGTGCTCAGTGCTCAGGTTGCTGGGTGCTCAATACTCAGGGTGCTGGGTGCTCAGTACTCAGGGTGCTCAGTGCTCAGTACTCAGGGTGCTCAGTGCTCAGGGTGCTGGGTGCTCAGTGCTCGGGGTGCTGGGTACTCAGTCCTCAGGGTGCTGTGTGCTCAGTGCTCAGGGTGCTCGGTGCTCAGTGCTCAGGGTGCTGGGTGCTCAGTACTCAGGGTGCTGGGTGCTCAGTGCACGGGGTGCTAGGGGCTCAGTACTCAGGGTGCTGGGTGCTCAGTGCTCAGGGTGCTGGGTGCTCAGTGCTCAGGGTGCTCGGTTCTTAGTACTCATGGTGCTCGGTGCTCGGGGTGCTGGGTGCTCAGTGCTCGGTGTGCTGGGTGCTCAGTGCACGGGGTGCTGGGTGCTGAGTGCTCGGTGTGCTGGGTGCTCAGTGCTCGGGGTGCTGGGTGCTCAGTGCTCGGGGTGCTGGGTGCTCAGTACTCAGGGTGCTCGGTGCTCAGTACTCAGGGTGCTGGGTGCTCAGTGCTCAGGGTGCTGGGTGCTCAGTACTCAGGGTGCTGGGTGCTCGGTGCTCAGTACACTGGGTGCTTAGTACTCAGGGTGCTGGGTGCTCAGTACTCAGGGTGCTCGGTGCTTGGGGTGCTGGGTGCTCAGTTCTCAGGGTGCTCAGTGCTTGGGGTGCAGGGTGCTCAGTACTCAGGGTGCTGGTTGCTCAGTTCTCAGGGTGCTGGGTGCTGAGTACTCAGGGTGCTGGGTGCTCAGTACTCAGGGTGCTGGGTGCTCAGTGCTCGGTGTGCTGGGTGCTCAGTGCTCGGGTTGCTGGGTGCTCAGTGCTCGGGTTGCTGGGTGCTCAGTGCTCGGGGTGCTGGGTGCTCAGTGCTCAGGGTGCTGGGTGCTCAGTGCTCGGGGTGCTCAGTGCTCAGTACTCAGGGTGCTGGGTGCTCAGTACTCAGGGTGCTGGGTGCTCATTGCTCGGGGTGCTGGGTCCTCAGTGTTACGGGTGCTGGGTGCTCAGTGCTCGGGGTGCTGGGCGCTCAGTGCTCGGGGCCCTGGGTGCTCAGTGCTCGGGGTGCTCGGTGCTCAGTACTCAGGGTTCTGGGTGCTCAGTGCTCAGGGTGCTCGGTGCTCAGTACTCAGGGTGCTGGGTGCTCAGTGCTCAGTGTGCTCGGTGCTCAGTACGTTGCGTGCTCAGTAATCAGGGTGTTGGGTGCTCAGTGCTCAGGGTGATCGGTGCTCAGTACTCAGGGTGCTCAGTACTCAGGGTGCTGGGTGCTCAGGGCTCGGGGTGCTGGGAGCTCAGTACTCAGGGTGCTGGGTGCTCAGTGCTCGGGGTGCTGGGTGCTGAGTGCTCAGGGTGCTGGGTGCTCAGTACTCGGGGTGCTCGGTGCTCAGTACTCAGGGTGCTGGGTGCTCAGTACTCAGGGTGCTGGGTGCTCAGTGATCAGGGTGCTCTCTGCTCAGTACTCAGCGTGCTGGGTGCTCAGTGCTCAGGATGCTGGGTGCTCAGTACTCAGGGTGCTGGGTGCTCAGTGCTCAGGGTGATTGGTGCTCAGTCCTCAGGGTGCTCAGTACTCAGGGTGCTGGGTGCTCAGTGCTCAGGTTGCTCAGTACTCAGGGTGCTGGGTACTCAGTACTCAGGGTGCTGTGTGCTCAGTGCTCGGGGTGCTGGGTGCTCAGTACTCAGGGTGCTGGGTGCTCAGTGCTCGGGGTGCTGGGTGCTCAGTACTCAGGGTGCTGGGTGCTCAGTGCTCAGGGTGCTGGGTGCTCAGTGCTCAGGTTGCTTAGTACTCAGGGTGCTGGGTACTCAGTACTCAGGGTGCTGGGTGCTCAGTGGTCGGGGTCCTCAGTGCTCAGCACTCAGGGTGCTCGGTGCTCAGTGCTCAGGGTGCTCAGTGCTCAGTACTCAGGGTGCTCAGTGCTCTGGGTGCTGGGTGCTCAGTGCTCAGGGAGCTGGGTGCTCAGTGCTCAGGGTGCTGGGTGCTCAGTACTCAGGGTGCTCAGTGCTCAGGGTGCTGGGTGCTCAGTGCTCAGTACACAGGGTGCTGAGTGCTCAGTGCTCGGGGTGCTGGGTGCTCAGTGCTCAGTACTCAGGGTGCTGGGTGCTCAGTGCTCAGGGTGCTGGGTGCTCAGTACTCAGGGTGCTGGGTGCTCAGTGCTCAGGGTGCTGGGTGCTCAGTACTCAGGGTGCTGGGTCCTCAGTGCTCAGGGTGCTGGGTGCTCAGTGCTCGGGGTGCTCAGTACTCAGGGTGCTGTGTGTTCAGTGCTCAGGGTACTGGGTGCTCAGTACTCAGGGTGCTCGGTGCTTAGTACTCAGGGTGCTGGGTGCTCAGTACTCCGGGTGCTGGGTGCTCAGTGCTCAGGGTGCTCGGTGCTCAGTGCTCAGGGTGCTGGGTGCTCAGTACTCAGGGTGCTCATTGCTCAGGGTGATGGGTGCTCAGTACTCAGGGTGCTGGGTGCTCAGTACTCAGGGTGCTCAGTGCTCAGTACTCAGGGTGCTCAGTGCTCAGTCCTCAGGGTGCTCAGTGCTCAGGGTGCTGGGTGCTCAGTGCTCGGGGTGCTGGGTGCTCAGTGCTCACGGTGCTGTGTGCTCAGTACTCAGGGTGCTCAGTACTCAGGGTGCTGGGTGCTCAGTGCTCAGGGTGCTGGGTGCTCAGTGCTCAGGGTGCTCGGTGCTCAGTGCTCATGTTGCTGGGTGCTCAATACTCAGGATGCTGGGTGCTCAGTGCTCAGGGTGCTGGGTGCTCAGTGCTCAGGGTGCTCGGTTCTTAGTACTCATGGTGCTCGGTGCTCGGGGTGCTGGGTGCTCAGTGCTCGGGGTGCTGGGTGCTCAGTGCACGGTGTGCTGGGTGCTCAGTGCTCGGGGTGCTGGGTGCTGAGTGCTCGGTGTGCTGGGTGCTCAGTGCTCGGGGTGCTGGGTGCTCAGTGCTCGGGGTGCTGGGTGCTCAGTACTCAGGGTGCTCGGTGCTCAGTACTCAGGGTGCTGGGTGCTCAGTGATCAGGGTGCTGGGTGCTCAGTACTCAGGGTGCTGGGTGCTCGGTGCTCAGTACACTGGGTGCTCAGTACTCAGGGTGCTGGGTGCTCAGTACTCAGGGTGCTCGGTGCTTGGGGTGCTGGGTGCTCAGTTCTCAGGGTGCTCAGTGCTTGGGGTGCAGGGTGCTCAGTACTCAGGGTGCTGGTTGCTCAGTGCTCAGGGTGCTGGGTGCTGAGTACTCAGGGTGCTGGGTGCTCAGTGCTCGGGGTGCTGGGTGCTCAGTGCTCGGGTTGCTGGGTGCTCAGTGCTCGGGGTGCTGGGTGCTCTGTGCTCGGGGTCCTGGGTGCTCATTGCTCAGGGTGCTGGGTGCTCAGTGCTCGGGGTGCTGGGTGCTCAGTGCTCGGTGTGCTCGGTGCTCAGTGCTCGGGGTGGTGGGTGCTCAGTACTCGGGGTGCTCAGTGCTCAGTACTCAGGGTGCTGGGTGCTCAGTGCTCGGGGTGCTGGGTGCTCAGTGCTCGGGGTGCTCGGTGCTCAGTACTCAGGGTGCTGGGTGCTCATTGCTCGGGGTGCTGGGTCCTCAGTGCTAAGGGTGCTGGGTGCTCAGTGCTCGGGGCGCTGGGTGCTCAGTGCTCGGGGTGCTCGGTGCTCAGTACTCAGGGTGCTGGGTGCTCAGTGCTCAGGGTGCTCGGTGCTCAGTACTCAGGGTGCTGGGTGCTCAGTGCTCAGTGTGCTCGGTGCCCAGTACGTTGGGTGCTCAGTACTCAGGGTGTTGGGTGCTCAGTGCTCAGGGTGATCGGTGCTCAGTACACAGGGTGCTCAGTACTCAGGGTGCTGGGTGCTCAGGGCTCGGGGTGCTGGGAGCTCAGTACTCAGGGTGCTGGGTGCTCAGTGCTCGGGGTGCTGGGTGCTGAGTGCTCAGGGTGCTGGGTGCTCAGTACTCGGGGTGCTCGGTGCTCAGTACTCAGGGTGCTGGGTGCTCAGTACTCAGGGTGCTGGGTGCTCAGTGATCTGTGTGCTCTCTGCTCAGTACTCAGGGTGCTGGGTGCTCAGTGCTCAGGGTGCTGGGTGCTCAGTACTCAGGGTGCTGGGTGCTCAGTGCTCAGGGTGATCGGTGCTCAGTCCTCAGGGTGCTCAGTACTCAGGGTGCTGGGTGCTCAGTGCTCAGGTTGCTCAGTTCTCAGGGTGCTGGGTACTCAGTACTCAGGGTGCTGTGTGCTCAGTGCTCGGGGTGCTGGGTGCTCAGTACTCAGGGTGCTGTGTGCTCAGTGCTCAGGGTGCTGGGTGCTCAGTACTCAGGGTGCTGGGTGCTCAGTACTCAGGGTGCTCAGTGCTCGGGGAGCTCGGTGCTCAGTACTCAGGGTGCTGGGTGCTCAGTACTCAGTGCTCGGGGTCCTGGGTGCTCAGCGCTCTGGGTGCTTAGTGCACAGTACTCAGGGTGCTGGGTGCTCAGTATTCAGGGTGCTCAGTGCTCTGGGTGCTGGGTGCTCATTACTCAGGCTGCTGGGTGCTCAGTACTCAGGGTGCTGGGTGCTCATTCTCGTGGTGCTGGGTGCTCATTCTCGTGGTGCTGGGTGCTCAGTGCTCGGGGTGCTGGGTGCTCAGTACTCGGGGTGCTGGGTGCTCAGTACTCAGGGTGCTCGGTTCTCAGTACTCAGGGTGCTGGGTGCTCATTCTCGGGGTGCTGGGTGCTCAGTGCTCAGGGTGCTGGGTTCTCAGTGCTCAGGGTCCTCGGTGCTCAGTACTCAGGGGGCTCAGTACTCAGGGTGCTGGGTGCTCAGTACTCAGGGTGATGGGTGCTCAGTACTCACGGTGCTGGGGGCTCAGTACTCGGGGTGCTGGGTGCTCATTACTCAGGGTGCTGGGTGCTCATTGCTCAGGGTGCTCGCTGCTCAGTACTCTTTTAGCTGGGTGCTCAGTACTCAGGGTGCTGGGTGCTCAGTGCTCGGGGTGCTCGGTGCTCAGTGCTCAGGATGCTGGGTGCTCAGTACTTTTGCTGCTGGGTGCTCAGTACTCAGGGTGCTGGGTGCTCAGTGCTCGGGGTGCTCGGTGCTCAGTACTCAGGGTGCTGGGTGCTCAGTGCTCAGGATGCTGGGTGCTCAGTACTCAGGGTGCTCAGTACTCAGGGTGCTGGGTGCTCAGTGCTTGGGGTGCTGGGTGCTCAGTGCTCAGGGTGCTGGGTGCTCAGTGCTCGGGGTGCTGGGTGCTCAGTACTCGGAGTGCTCGGTGCTCAGTACTCAGGGTGCTGGGTGCTCAGTGCTCAGGGTGCTGGGTGCTCAGTACTCAGGTTGCACAGTACTCAGGGTGCTGGGTGCTCAGTGCTCGGGTTGCTGGGTGCTCCGTAATCAGGGTGCTCAGTACTCAGGATGCTGGGTGTTCAGTACTCAGGGTGCTGGGTACTCAGTGCTCAGTACACAGGGTGCTGAGTGCTCAGTGCTCGGGGTGCTGGGTGCTCAGTGCTCAGTACTCAGGGTGCTGGTTGCTCAGTGCGCAGGTTGCTGGGTGCTCAGTACTCAGGGTGCTGGGTGCTCAGTGCTCAGTGTGCTGGGTGCTCAGTACTCAGGGTGCTGGGTCCTCAGTGCTCAGGGTGCTGGGTGCTCAGTGCTCGGGGTGCTCAGTACTCAGGGTGCTGTGTGTTCAGTGCTCAGGGTACTGGGTGCTCAGTACTCAGGGTGCTCGGTGCTTAGTACTCAGGGTGCTGGGTGCTCAGTACTCAGGGTGCTCATTGCTCAGGGTGCTGGGTTCTCAGTACTCAGGGTGCTGGGTGCTCAGTACTCAGGGTGCTCAGTGCTCAGTACTCAGGGTGCTCAGTGTTCAGTACTCAGGGTGCTCAGTGCTCAGGGTGCTGGGTGCTCAGTGCTCACGGTGCTGTGTGCTCAGTACTCAGGGTGCTCATTGCTCAGGGTGCTGGGTGCTCAGTGCTCAGTACTCGGGGTGCTGGGTGCTCAGTGCTCAGTGTGCTCAGTGCTCAGTGCTCAGGGTGCTGGGTGCTCAGTGCTCGGGGCGCTGGGTGCTCAGTGCTCGGGGTGCTGGGTGCTCAGTACTCAGGGTGCTGTGTGCTCAGTGCTCAGTACTCAGCGTGCTGGGTGCTCAGTGCTCAGAGTGTTGGGTGCTCAGTTCTCAGGGTGCTGGGTGCTCAGTGTTCAGTGCTCAGGGTGCTCAGTGCTCAGGGTGCTCAGTGCTCAGGGTGCTGGGTGCTCAGGGTGCTGGGTGCTCAGTGCTCGGGGTGCTGGGTGCTCAGTGCTCAGTGCTCAGTGTGCTGGGTGCTCAGTGCTCAGGGCTCAGTTTGCTGGGTGTTCAGTACTCAGGGTGCTCGGTGCTCAGTGCTCAGGGTGCTAGGTGCTCAGTACTCAGGGTGCTGGGTGCTCAGTGCTCGGGGTGCTGGTTGCTCAGTGCTCAGGGTGATCAGTGCTCAGTACTCAGGGTGCTGGGTGCTCAGTGCTCAGGGTGCTGGGTGCTCAGTCATCAGGGTGCTCAGTACTCAGGGTGCTCGGTGCTCAGTGCTCAGTACTCAGGGTGCTCAGTACTCAGGGTGCTGGTTGCTCAGTGCTCGGGGTGCTGGGTGCTCAGTACTCAGGGTGCTGGGTGCTCAGTACTCGGGGTGCTGGGTGCTCAGTACTCAGGGTGCTGGGTGCTCAGTGCTCGGTGTGGTGGGTGCTCAGTGCTCAGGGTGATCGGTGCTCAGTGCTCAGGGTGCTGGGTGCTCAGTCCCCTGGGTGCTCAGTGCTCAGGGTGCTGTGTGCTCAGTGCTCGGGGTGCTCGGTGCTCAGTACTCAGGGTGCTGAGTGCTCAGTACTCAGGGTGCTGGGTGCTCAGTACTCAGGGGGCTGGGTGCTCAGTACTCAGGGTGCTGGGTGCTCAGGGTGCTGGGTGCTCAGTGCTCAGGGTGCTGGGTGCTCAGTGCTCGGGGTGCTGGGTGCTCAGGGCTGTGGTGCTGGGTGCTCAGTGCTCAGTGCTGAGGGTGCTGGGTGCTCAGTGCTCAGTGCTCAGGGTGCTGGTTGCTCAGTACTCAGGGTGCTGGGTGCTCAGTACTCAGTGTGCTGGGTGCTCAGTGCTCAGGGTGCTCTGTGCTCAGTACTCAGGGTGCTGGGTGCTCAGTGCTCGGGGTGCTGCGTGCTCAGTGCTCAGGGTGCTGGGTGCTCAGTGCTCAGGGTGCTGGGTGCTCAGTACTCAGGGTGCTGGGTGCTCAGTGCTCGGGGTGCTCGGTGCTCAGTACTCAAGGTGCTGGGTGCTCAGCGCTCAGGGTGCTGGGTGCTCAGTCCTCGGGGTGCTCCGTGCTCAGTGATCAGGGTGCTGGGTGCTCAGTACTCAGGGTGCTCGGTGCTCATTACTCAGGGTTCTCAGTGCTCAGTACTCAGGGTGCTGGGTGCTCAGTTCTCAGTGTGCTGGATGCTCAGTACTCAGGGTGCTCAGTGCTCAGTACTCGGGGTGCTTGTTGCTCAGTACTCAGGGTGCTCAGTGCTCAGTACTCGGGGTGCTGGGTGCTCAGTGCTCAGGGTGCTCAGTTCTCAGTGCTCGTGGTGCTGGGTGCTCAGTGCTCGGGGCGCTGGGTGCTCAGTGCTCGGGGTGCTGGGTGCTCAGTGCTCTGGGTGCTTAGTGCTCAGTACTCAGGGTGCTGGGTGCTCAGTAATCATGGTGCTGGGTGCTCATTCTCAGGGTGCTGGGTGCTCAGTGCTCGGGTTGCTGGGTGCTCAGTACTCAGGGTGCTGGGGGCTCAGTACTCAGGGTGCTGGGTGCTCAGTACTCAGGGTGCTCGGTTCTCAGTACTCAGGGTGCTGGGTGCTCATTCTCGGGGTGCTGGGTGCTCAGTGCTCGGGGTGCTGGGTGCTCAGTACTCAGGGTGCTGGGGGCTCAGTACTCAGTGTTCTGGGTGCTCAGTACTCACGGTGCTGGGTGCTCAGTGCTCAGGGTGCTGGGTGCTCAGTACTCAGGGTGCTGGTTGCTCAGTGCTCGGGGTGCTCGGTGCTCAGTACTCAGGGTGCTGGGTGCTCAGTGTTCAGGGTGCTGGGTGCTCAGTACTCAGGGTGCTGGGTGCTCAGTACTCAGGATGCTGGGTGCTCAGTACTCAGGGTGCTGGGTGCTCAGTGCTCAGGGTGCTGGGTGCTCAGTACTCAGGGTGCTGGGTGCTAAGTACTCAGGGTGCTCGGTGCTCAGTACTCAGGGTGCTGGGTGCTCAGTGCTCAGGGTGCTTTGTACTCAGTACTCAGGGTTCTGGGTGCTCATAACTCAGGGTGCTGGGTGCTCAGTGCTCAGGGTGCTGGGTGCTCAGTGCTCAGGGTGCTGGCTGCTCAGTACTCAGGGTGCTGGGTGCTCAGTGCTCAGGGTGATCGTTGCTCAGTACTCAGGGTGCTCAGTACTCAGGGTGCTGGGTGCTCAGTGCTCAGGGTGCTGGGTGCTCAGTACTCAGGGTGCTGGGTGATCAGTGCTCGGGGTGCTGGGTGCTCAGTGCTCAGGGTGATCGGTGCTCAGTACTCAGGGTGCTGGGTGCTCAGTGCTCAGGTTGCTGGGTGCTCAGTCCTCAGGGTGCTCAGTGCTCAGGGTCCAGGGAGCTCAGTGCTCGGGGTGCTCGGTGCTCAGTACTCAGGGTGCTGAGTGCTCAGTACTCAGGGTGCTGGGTGCTCAGTACTCATGGTGCTGGGTGCTCAGTACTCAGGGGGCTGGGTGCTCAGTGCTCAGGGTGCTGGGTGCTCAGTGCTCAGGGTGCTGGGTGCTCAGTGCTCGGGTTGCTGGGTGCTCAGTTCTCGGGGTGCTGGGTGCTCAGTGCTCAGGGTGCTGGGTGCTCAGTGCTCAGGGTGCTCTGTGCTCAGTACTCAGGGTGCTGGGTGCTCAGTGCTCGGGGTGCTCGGTGCTCAGTACTCAAGGTGCTGGGTGCTCAGTGCTCAGGGTGCGGGGTGCTCAGTCCTCGGGGTGCTCCATGCTGAGTGCTCAGGGTGCGGGGTGCTCAGTCCTCGGGGTGCTCCATGCTCAGTGCTCGGGGTGCTGGGTGCTCAGTGCTCGGGGTGCTGGGTGCTCAGTGCTCAGTACTCAGGGTGCTGGGTGCTCAGTGCTCAGGGTGCTGAGTGCTCAGTACTCAGCGTGCTGGGTGCTCAGTACTCAGGGTGCTGGGTGCTCAGTGCTCAGGGTGCTGGGTGCTCAGTGCTCAGGGTGCTGGGTGCTCAGTGCTCGGGGAGCTCGGTGCTCAGTACTCAGGGTGCTGGGTGCTCAGTACTCAGTGCTCGGGGTCCTGGGTGCTCCGTGCTCAGGGTGCTGGGTGCTCAGTACTCAGGGTGCTGGGTGCTCAGTGCTCAGGGTGCTGGGTGCTCAGTGCTCAGGGTGCTGGGTGCTCAGTACTCAGGGTGCTGGGTGCTCAGTGCTCAGGGTGATCGGTGCTCATTACTCAGGGTGCTCAGTACTCAGGGTGCTGGGTGCTCAGTGCTCAGGGTGCTGGGTGCTCAGTACTCAGGGTGCTGGGTGCTCAGTGCTCGGGGTGCTGGGTGCTCAGTGCTCAGGGTGATCGGTGCTCAGTACTCAGGGTGCTGGGTGCTCAGTGCTCAGGGTGCTGGGTGCTCAGTCCTCAGGGTGCTCAGTGCTCAGGGTGCTTGGTGCTCAGTGCTCGGGGTGCTCGGTGCTCAGTACTCAGGGTGCTGAGTGCTCAGTACTCAGGGTACTGGGTGCTCAGTACTCATGGTGCTGGGTGCTCAGTACTCAGGGGGCTGGGTGCTCAGTGCTCAGTGTGCTATGTGCTCAGTGCTCAGGGCGCTGGGTGCTCAGTGCTCGGGGTGCTGGGTGCTCAGTGCTCGGGGTGCTGGGTGGTCAGTGCTCAGTGCTCAAGGTGCTGGGTGCTCAGTGCTCAGTGCTCAGGCAGCTGGGTGCTCAGTACTCAGGGTGCTGGGTGCTCAGTACTCAGGGTGCTGGGTGCTCAGTTCTCAGGGTGCTGGGTGATCAGTACTCTGGGTGTTGGGTGCTCAGTACTCAGGGTGCTCAGTGCTCAGTACTCGGGGTGCTGGGTGCTCAGTGCTCAGTGTGCTCAGTGCTCAGTGCTCAGGGTGCTGGGTGCTCAGTGCTCGGGGCGCTCGGAGCTCAGTGCTCGGGGTGCTGGGTGCTCAGTACTCAGGGTGCTGTGTGCTCAGTGCTCAGTACTCAGCGTGCTGGGTGCTCAGTGCTCAGAGTGTTGGGTGCTCAGTACTCAGGGTGCTGGGTGCTCAGTGCTCAGTGCTCAGGGTGCTCAGTGCTCAGGGTGCTCAGTGCTCAGGGTGCTGGGTGCTCAGGGTGCTGGGTGCTCAGTGCTCAGGGTGCTGGGTGCTCAGTGCTCAGTGCTGAGGGTGCTGTGTGCTCAGTGCTCAGTGCTCAGGGTGCTGGGTGTTCAGTACTCAGGGTGCTCGGTGCTCAGTGCTCAGGGTGCTAGGTGCTCAGTACTCAGGGTGCTGGGTGCTCAGTGCTCGGGGTGCTGGGTGATCAGTGCTCAGGGTGATCAGTGCTCAGTACTCAGGGTGCTGGGTGCTCAGTGCTCAGGGTGCTGGGTGCTCAGTCCTCAGGGTGCTCAGTACTCAGGGTGCTCGGTGCTCAGTGCTCAGTACTCAGGGTGCTCAGTACTCAGGGTGCTGGTTGCTCAGTGCTCGGGGTGCTGGGTGCTCAGTACTCAGGGTGCTGGGTGCTCAGTACTTGGGGTGCTGGGTGCTCAGTACTCAGGGTGCTGGGTGCTCAGTGCTCGGGGTGCTGGGTGCTCAGTGCTCAGGGTGATCGGTGCTCAGTGCTCAGGGTGCTGGGTGCTCAGTCCTCCGGGTGCTCAGTGCTCAGGGTGCTGGGTGCTCAGTGCTCGGGGTGCTCGGTGCTCAGTACTCAGGGTGCTGAGTGCTCAGTACTCAGGGTGCTGGGTGCTCAGTACTCAGGGTGCTGGGTGCTCAGTACTCAGGGTGCTGTGTGCTCAGGGTGCTGGGTGCTCAGTACTCAGGGTGCTGGGTACTCAGTGCTCGTGGTGCTGGGTGCTCAGGGCTGTGGTGCTGGGTGCTCAGTGGTCAGTGCTCAGGGTGCTGGGTGCTCAGTGCTCAGTGCTCAGGGTGCTGGTTGCTCAGTACTCAGGGTGCTGGGTGCTCAGTACTCAGGGTGCTGGGTGCTCAGTGCTCAGGGTGCTCTGTGCTCAGTACTCAGGGTGCTGGGTGCTCAGTGCTCCGGTTGCTGCGTGCTCAGTGCTCAGTGTGCTGGGTGCTCAGTGCTCAGGGTGCTGGGTGCTCAGTACTCAGGGTGCTCAGTGCTCAGTACTCGGGGTGCTTGTTGCTCAGTACTCGGGGTGCTCAGGGCTGTGGTGCTGGGTGCTCAGTGGTCAGTGCTCAGGGTGCTGGGTGCTCAGTGCTCAGTACTCAGGGTGCTCGGTGCTCAGTACTCAGGGTTCTCAGTGCTCAGTACTCAGGGTGCTGGGTGCTCAGTTCTCAGCGTGCTCGGTGCTCAGTACTCAGGGTGCTCAGTGCTCAGTACTCGTGGTGCTTGTTGCTCAGTACTCAGGGTGCTCAGTGCTCAGTACTCGGGGTGCTGGGTGCTCAGTGCTCAGGGTGCTCAGTTCTCAGTGCTCGGGGTGCTGGGTGCTCATGGCTCGGGGCGCTCGGTGCTCAGTGCTCGGGGTGCTGGGTGCTCAGTACTCGGGGTGCTGGGTGCTCAGTGCTCAGGGTGCTCAGTGCTCAGTACTCAGTGCTCAGGGTGCTCAGTGCTCAGTGCTCAGGGTGCTGGGTGTTCAGTACTCAGGGTGCTGGGTGCTCAGTACTCAGGGTGCTGGGTGCTCAGTGCTCAGGGTGCTGGGTGCTCAGTACTCTGGGTGTTGGGTGCTCAGTACTCAGGGTGCTGGGTGCTCCGTGCTCGGGGTGCTGGGTGCTCATTCTCAGGGTGCTGGGTGCTCAGTGCTCGGGTTGCTGGGTGCTCAGTACTCAGGGTGCTGGGGGCTCAGTACTCAGGGTGCTGGGTGCTCAGTACTCCGGGTGCTCGGTTCTCAGTACTCAGGGTGCTGGGTGCTCATTCTCGGGGTGCTGGGTGCTCAGTGCTCGGGGTGCTGGGTGCTCAGTACTCAGGGTGATCTGTTCTCAGTACTCAGGTTGCTGGGTGCTCAGTGCTCGGGGTGCTGGGTGCTCAGTACTCGGGGTGCTCAGTGCTCAGTACTCAGGGTGCTGGGTGCTCAGTACTCAGGGTGCTGGGTGCTCAGTGCTCGGGGTGCTCGGTGCTCAGTACTCTGTGTGCAGGGTGCTCAGTACTCGGGGTGCTGGGTGCTCAGTGCTCAGGGTGCTGGGTGCTCAGTACTCAGGGTGCTGAGTGCTCAGTACTCAGGGTGCTGGGTGCTCAGTACTCAGGTTGCTGGTTGCTCAGTACTCAGGGTGCTGGGTGCTCAGTGCTCAGTGTGCTGGGTGCTCAGTGCTCGGTGTGCTGGGTGCTCAGGGCTGTGGTGCTGGGTGCTCAGTGCTCAGTGCTCAGGGTGCTCGGTGCTCAGTGCTCAGTGCTCAGGGTGCTGGTTGCTCAGTACTCAGGGTGCTGGGTGCTCAGTACTCAGGGTGCTGGGTGCTCAGTGCTCAGGGTGCTCTGTGCTCAGTACTCAGGGTGCTGGGTGCTCAGTGCTTGGGGTGCTGCGTGCTCAGTGCTCAGGGACCTGGGTGCTCAGTGCTCAGGGTGCTGGGTGCTCAGTACTCAGGGTGCTGGGTGCTCAGTGCTCAGGGTGCTGGGTGCTCAGTCCACAGGGTGCTCAGTACTCAGGGTGCTCGGTGCTCAGTGCTCAGTACTCAGGGTGCTCAGTACTCAGGGTGCTGGTTGCTCAGTGCTCGGGGTGCTGGGTGCTCAGTACTCAGGGTGCTGGGTGCTCAGTTCTCGGGGTGCTGGGTGCTCAGTACTCAGGGTGCTGTGTGCTCAATGCTCGGGGTGCTGGGTGCTCAGTGCTCAGGGTGATCGGTGCTCAGTGCTCAGGGTGCTGGGTGCTCAGTCCTCCGGGTGCACAGTGCTCAGGGTGCTGGGTGCTCAGTGCTCGGGGTGCTCGGTGCTCAGTACTCAGGGTGCTGAGTGCTCAGTACTCAGGGTGCTGGGTGCTCAGTACTCAGGGTGCTGGGTGCTCAGTACTCAGGGTGCTGGGTGCTCAGGATGCTGGGTGCTCAGTACTCAGGGTGCTGGGTGATCAGTGCTCGGGGTGCTGGGTGCTCAGGGTTGTGGTGCTGGGTGCTCAGTGGTCAGTGCTCAGGGTGCTGGGTGCTCAGTGCTCAGTGCTCAGGGTGCTGGTTGCTCAGTACTCAGGGTGCTGGGTGCTCAGTACTCAGGGTGCTGGGTGCTCAGTGCTCAGGGTGCTCTGTGCTCAGTACTCAGGGTGCTGGGTGCTCAGTGCTCGGGGTGCTGCGTGCTCAGTGCTCAGTGTGCTGGGTGCTCAGTGCTCAGGGTGCTGGGTGCTCAGTACGCAGGGTGCTCAGTGCTCAGTACTCGGTGTGCTTGTTGCTCAGTACTCGGGGTGCTCAGGGCTGTGGTGCTGGGTGCTCAGTGGTCAGTGCTCAGGGTGCTGGGTGCTCAGTGCTCAGTACTCAGGGTGCTCGGTGCTCAGTACTCAGGGTTCTCAGTGCTCAGTACTCAGGGTGCTGGGTGCTCATTTATCTGGGTGCTGGGTGCTCAGTACTCAGGGTGCTCAGTGCTCAGTACTCGGGGTACTTGTTGCTCAGTACTCAGGGTGCTCAGTGCTCAGTACTCGGGGTGCTTGGTGCTCAGTGCTCAGGGTGCTCAGTTCTCAGTGCTCGGGGTGCTGGGTGCTCAGTGCTCGGGGCGCTGGGTGCTCAGTGCTCGGGGTGCTGGGTGCTCAGTACTCGGGGTGCTGGGTGCTCAGTGCTCAGGGTGCTCAGTGCTCAGTACTCAGTGCTCAGGGTGCTCAGTGCTCAGTGCTCAGGGTGCTGGGTGTTCAGTACTCAGGGTGCTGGGTGCTCAGTACTCAGGGTGCTGGGTGCTCAGTGCTCAGGGTGCTGGGTGCTCAGTACTCTGGGTGTTGGGTGCTCAGTACTCAGGGTGCTGGTTGCTCCGTGCTCGGGGTGCTGGGTGCTCAGTGCTCAGCGTGCTGGGTGCTCTGTGCTCAGGGTGCTGGGTGCTCAGTGCTCAGGGAGCTGGGTGCTCAGTGCTCAGGGTGCTGGGTGCTCAGTGCTCAGGGTGCTGGGCGCTCCGTGCTCAGCGTGCTGGGTGCTCTGTGCTCAGGGTGCTGGGTGCTCAGTGCTCAGGGTGCTGGGTGCTCAGTGCTCGGGGTGCTGGGTGCTGAGTGCTCAGGGTGCTGGGTGCTCAGTGCTCGGGCTGCTCGGTGCTCAGTGCTCAGGGTCCTGGGTGCTCAGTACTCAGGGTGCTGGGTGCTTAGTACTCAGGGTGCTCAGTGCTCAGTACACAGGGTGCTGGGTGCTCAGTGCTCGGGGTGCTGGGTGCTCAGTGCTCAGTACTCAGGGTGCTGGGTGCTCAGTGCTCAGGGTGCTGGGTGCTCAGTGCTCAGGGTGCTGGGTGCTCAGTGATCGGGGTGCTGGGTGCTCAGTACTCAGTGTGCTCAGTCCTCGGGGAGCTCGGTGCTCAGTACTCAGGGTGCTGGGTGCTCAGTTCTCAGTGCTCGGGGTCCTGGGTGCTCCGTGCTCGGGGTGCTGGGTGCTCAGTGCTCTGGGTGCTTAGTGCTCAGTACTCAGGGTGCTGGGTGCTCAGTACTCATGGTGCTGGGTGCTCATTCTCAGGGTGCTGGGTGCTCAGTGCTCGGGTTGCTGGGTGCTCAGTACTCAGGGTGCTGGGGGCTCAGTACTCAGGGTGCTGGGTGCTCAGTACTCAGGGTGCTCGGTTCTCAGTACTCAGGGTGCTGGGTGCTCATTCTCGGGGTGCTGGGTGCTCAGTGCTTGGGGTGCTGGGTGCTCAGTACTCAGGGTGCTCAGTGCTCAGTACTCAGGGTGCTGGGTGCTCAGTACTCAGGGTGCTGGGTGCTCAGTGCTCGGGGTGCTCGGTGCTCAGTACTCGGTGTGCAGGGTGCTCAGTACTCGGGGTGCTGGGTGCTCAGTGCTCAGGGTGCTGGGTGCTCAGTATTCAGTGTGCTGAGTGCTCAGTACTCAGGGTGCTGGGTGCTCAGTACTCAGGTTGCTGGTTGCTCAGTACTCAGGGTGCTGGGTGCTCAGTGCTCAGGGTGCTGGGTGCTCAGTGCTCAGGGTGCTGGGTGCTCAGTGCTCGGGGTGCTGGGTGCTCAGTGCTGAGGGTGGTGCTGGGTGCTCAGTACTCAGGGTGCTGGGTGCTCAGTGCTCAGGGTGCTGGGTGCTCAGTACTAAGGGTGCTGGGTGCTCAGTACTCAGGGTGCTCGGTGCTCAGTACTCAGGGTCCTGGGTGCTCAGAGCTCAGGGTGCTGGGAACTCAGTACTCAGGGTGCTGGGTGCTCAGTACTCTGGGTGTTGGGTGCTCAGTACTCAGGATGCTGGGTGCTCCGTGCTCAGGGTGCTGGGCGCTCAGTGCTCAGGGTTCTGGGTGCTCAGTGCTCAGAGTGCTCAGTGCTCAGTACTCAGTGCTCAGGGTGCTCAGTGCTCAGTGCTCAGGGTGCTGGGTGCTCAGTACTCTGGGTGTTGGGTGCTCAGTACTCAGGGTGCTGGGTGCTCCATGCTCAGGGTGCTGGGTGCTCAGTGCTCAGTCCTCGGGGTGCTCCGTGCTCATGGTGCTGGGTGCTCAGTGCTCAGGGTGCTGGGTGCTCAGTGCTCGGGTTGCTGGGTGCTCAGTACTCAGTGTGCTCAGTGCTCGGGGAGCTCGGTGCTCAGTACTCAGGGTGCTGCGTGCTCAGTTCTCAGTGCTCGGGGTCCTGGTTGCTCCGTGCTCGGGGTGGTGGGTGCTCAGTGCTCTGGGTGCTTAGTGCTCAGTACTCCGGGTGCTGGGTGCTCAGTACTCATGGTGCTGGGTGCTCATTCTCAGGGTGCTGTGTGCTCAGTGCTCGGGTTGCTGGGTGCTCAGTACTCAGGGTGCTGGGGGCTCAGTACTCAGGGTGCTGGGTGCTCAGTACTCAGGGTGGTCGGTTCTCAGTACTCAGGGTGCTGAGTGCTCAGTACTCAGGGTGCTGGGTGCTCAGTGTTCAGGGAGCTGGGTGCTCAGTGCTCAGGGTGCTAGGTGCTCAGTACTCAGGGTGCTGGGTGCTCAGTACTCAGGGTGCTCGGTGCTCAGTACTCAGGGTGCTGGGTGCTCAGAGCTCAGGGTGCTGGGTAATCAGTACTCAGGGTGCTGAGTGCTCAGTACTCAGGGTGCTGGGTGCTCAGTGCTCAGGGTGCTGGGTGCTCAGTGCTCAGGGTGCTGGGTGCTCAGTGCTCGGGGTGCTGGGTGCTCAGTACTCAGGATGCTCGGTGCTCAGTGCTCAGTAATCAGGGTGCTCAGTACTCAGGGTGCTGGGTGCTCAGTGCTCGGGGTGCTGGGTGCTCAGTACTCAGGGTGCTGGGTGCTCAGTACTCGGGGTGCTGGGTGCTCAGTACTCAGGTTTCTGAGTGCTCAGTGCTCGGGGTGCTGGGTGCTCACTGCTCAGGGTGATCGGTGCTCAGTGCTCAGGGTGCTGGGTGCTCATTGCTCGGTGTGCTCGGTGCTCAGTACTCAGGGTGCTGAGTGCTCAGTACTCAGGGTGCTGGGTGCTCAGTACTCAGGTTGCTGGTTGCTCAGTACTCAGGGTGCTGGGTGCTCAGTGCTCAGGGTGCTGGGTGCTCAGTGCTCGGGGTGCTGGGTGCTCAGGGCTGTGGTGCTGGGTGCTCAGTGCTCAGTGCTCAGGGTGCTGGGTGCTCAGTGCTCAGTGCTCAGGGTGCTGGTTGCTCTGTACTCAGGGTGCTGGGTGCTCAGTACTCAGGGTGCTGGGTGCTCAGTGCTCAGAGTGCTCTGTGCTCAGTACTCAGGGTGCTGGGTGCTCAGTGCTCGGGGTGCTGGGTGCTCAGTGCTCAGGGTGCTGGGTGCTCAGTACTCAGGGTGCTGGGTGCTCAGTACTCAGGGTGCTTGGTGCTCAGTACTCAGGGTGCTCAGTGCTCAGTACTCGGGGTGCTGGGTCCTCAGTGCTCAGGGTGCTCAGTGCTCAGTGCTCGGGGTGCTGGGTGCTCAGTGCTCGGGGTGCTGGGTGCTCAGTACTCGGGGTGCTGGGTGCTCAGTGCTCAGGGTGCTCAGTGCTCAGTACTCAGTGCTCAGGGTGCTCAGTGCTCAGTGCTCAGGGTGCTGGGTGTTCAGTACTCAGGGTGCTGGGTGCTCAGTACTCAGGCTGCTGGGTGCTCAGTACTCAGGGTGCTGGGTGCTCAGTGCTCGGGGTGCTCGGTGCTCAGTACTCGGGGTGCAGGGTGCTCAGTACTCGGGGTGCTGGGTGCTCAGTGCTCAGGGAGCTGGGTGCTCAGTGCTCGGGGTGCTGGGTGCTCAGTGCTGAGGGTGGTGCTGGGTGCTCAGTACTCAGGGTGCTGGGTGCTCAGTGCTCAGGGTGCTCGGTGCTCAGTACTCAGGGTGCTGGGTGCTCAGTACTAAGGGTGCTGGGTGCTCAGTACTCAGGGTGCTCGGTGCTCAGTACTCAGGGTGCTGGGTGCTCAGAGCTCAGGGTGCTGGGTACTCAGTTCTCAGGGTGCTGGGTGCTCAGTACTTTGGGTGTTGGGTGCTCAGTACTCAGGGTGCTGGGTGCTCCGTGCGCAGGGTGCTGGGTGCTCATTGCTCAGGGTTCTGGGTGCTCAGTGCTCAGGGTGCTGGGTGCTCAGTACTCAGGGTGCTGGGTGCTTAGTGCTCGAGGTGCTCGGTGCTCAGTACTCAAGGTGCTGGGTGCTCAGTGCTCAGGGTGCTGGGTGCTCCGTCCTCGGGGTGCTCCGTGCTCATGGTGCTGGGTGCTCAGTGCTCAGGGTGCTGGGTGCTCAGTGCTCGGGGTGCTGGGTGCTCAGTACTCAGTGTGCTCAGTGCTCGGGGAGCTCGGTGCTCAGTACCCAGGGTGCTGGGTGCTCAGTTCTCAGTGCTTGGGGTCCTGGTTGCTCCGTGCTCGGGGTGCTGGGTGCTCAGTGCTCTGGGTGCTTAGGGCTCAGTACTCAGGGTGCTGGGTGCTCAGTACTCCGGGTGATCTGTTCTCAGTACTCAGGTTGCTGGGTGCTCAGTGCTCGGAGTGCTGGGTGCTCAGTACTCGGGGTGCTCAGTGCTCAGTACTCAGGGTGCTGGGTGCTCAGTACTCAGGGTGCTGGGTGCTCAGTGCTCGGGGTGCTCGGTGCTCAGTACTCGGGGTGCAGGGTGCTCAGTACTCGGGGTGCTGGGTGCTCAGTGTTCAGGGAGCTGGGTGCTCAGTGCTCGGGGTGCTGGGTGCTCAGTGCTGAGGGTGGTTCTGGGTGCTCAATACTCAGGGTGCTGGGTGCTCAGTGCTCAGGGTGCTGGGTGCTCAGTACTAAGGGGGCTGGGTGCTCAGTACTCAGGGTGCTCGGTGCTCAGTACTCAGGGTGCTGGGTGCTCAGAGCTCAGGGTGCTGGGTACTCAGTACTCAGGATGGTGAGTGCTCAGTACTCAGGGTGCTGGGTGCTCAGTGCTCAGGGTGCTGGGTGCTCAGTGCTCAGGGTGCTGGGTGTTCAGTGCTCGGGGTGCTGGGTGCTCAGTACTCAGGATACTCGGTGCTCAGTGCTCAGTAATCAGGGTGCTCAGTACTCAGGGTGCTCGGTGCTCAGTGCTCGTGGTGCTGGGTGCTCAGTACTCAGGGTGCTGAGTGCTCAGTACTCGGGGTGCTTGGTGCTCAGTACTCAGGGTGCTGAGTGCTCAGTGCTCGGGGTGCTGGGTGCTTACTGCTCAGGGTGATCGGTGCTCAGTGCTCAGGGTGCTGGGTGCTCAGTCCTCCGGGTGCTCAGTGCTCAGGGTGCTGGGTGCTCATTGCTCAGTGTGCTCGGTGCTCAGTACTCAGGGTGCTGAGTGCTCAGTACTCAGGGTGCAGGTTGCTCAGTACTCAGGTTGCTGGTTGCTCAGTACTCAGGGTGCTGGGTGCTCAGTGCTCAGGGTGCTGGGTGCTCAGTGCTCGGGGTGCTGGGTGCTCAGGGCTGTGGTGCTGGGTGCTCAGTGCTCAGTGCTCAGGGTGCTGGGTGCTCAGTGCTCAGTGCTCAGGGTGCTGGTTGCTCAGTACTCAGGGTGCTGGGTGCTCAGTACTCAGGGTGCTGGGTGCTCAGTGCTCAGAGTGCTCTGTGCTCAGTACTCAGGGTGCTGGGTGCTCAGTGCTCGGGGTGCTGGGTGCTCAGTGCTCAGGGTGCTGGTTGCTCAGTACTCAGGGTGCTGGGTGCTCAGTACTCAGGGTGCTTGGTGCTCAGTACTCAGGGTGCTCAGTGCTCAGTACTCGGGTTGCTGGGTGCTCAGTGCTCAGGGTGCTCAGTGCTCAGTGCTCGGGGTGCTGGGTGCTCAGTGCTCGGGGTGCTGGGTGCTCAGTACTCGGGGTGCTGGGTGCTCAGTGCTCAGGGTGCTCAGTGCTCAGTACTCAGTGCTCAGGGTGCTCAGTGCTCAGTGCTCAGGGTGCTGGGTGTTCAGTACTCAGGGTGCTGGGTGCTCAGTACTCTGGGTGTTGGGTGCTCAGTACTCAGGGTGCTGGGTGGTCCGTGCTCAGGGTGCTGGGTGCTCAGTGCTCCGGGTTCTGGGTGCTCAGTGCTCAGGGTGCTGGGTGCTCAGTACTCAGGGTGCTGGGTGCTTAGTGCTCGAGGTGCTCGGTGCTCAGTACTCAAGGTGCTGGGTGCTCAGTGCTCAGCGTGCTGGGTGCTCAGTCCTCGGGGTGCTCCGTGCTCATGGTGCTGGGTGCTCAGTGCTCAGGGTGCTGGGTGCTCAGTGCTCGGGGTGCTGGGTGCTCAGTACTCAGTGTGCTCAGTGCTCGGGGATCTCGGTGCTCAGTACTCAGGGTGCTGGGTGCTCAGTTCTCAGTGCTCGGGGTCCTGGGTGCTCCGTGCTCGGGGTGCTGGGTGCTCAGTGCTCTGGGTGCTTAGTGCTCAGTACTCAGGGTGCTGGGTGCTCAGTACTCAGGTTGCTGAGTGCTCAGTACTCAGGGTGCTGGGTGCTCAGTACTCAGGGTGCTGAGTGCTCAGTACTCAGGGTGCTGGGTGCTCAGTACTCAGGTTGCTGGTTGCTCAGTACTCAGGGTGCTGGGTGCTCAGTGCTCAGTGTGCTGGGTGCTCAGTGCTCGGTGTGCTGGGTGCTCAGGGCTGTGGTGCTGGGTGCTCAGTGCTCAGTGCTCAGGGTGCTCGGTGCTCAGTGCTCAGTGCTCAGGGTGCTGGTTGCTCAGTACTCAGGGTGCTGGGTGCTCAGTACTCAGGGTGCTGGGTGCTCAGTGCTCAGGGTGCTCTGTGCTCAGTACTCAGGGTGCTGGGTGCTCAGTGCTTGGGGTGCTGCGTGCTCAGTGCTCAGGGACCTGGGTGCTCAGTGCTCAGGGTGCTGGGTGCTCAGTACTCAGGGTGCTGGGTGCTCAGTGCTCAGGGTGCTGGGTGCTCAGTCCACAGGGTGCTCAGTACTCAGGGTGCTCGGTGCTCAGTGCTCAGTACTCAGGGTGCTCAGTACTCAGGGTGCTGGTTGCTCAGTGCTCGGGGTGCTGGGTGCTCAGTACTCAGGGTGCTGGGTGCTCAGTTCTCGGGGTGCTGGGTGCTCAGTACTCAGGGTGCTGTGTGCTCAATGCTCGGGGTGCTGGGTGCTCAGTGCTCAGGGTGATCGGTGCTCAGTGCTCAGGGTGCTGGGTGCTCAGTCCTCCGGGTGCACAGTGCTCAGGGTGCTGGGTGCTCAGTGCTCGGGGTGCTCGGTGCTCAGTACTCAGGGTGCTGAGTGCTCAGTACTCAGGGTGCTGGGTGCTCAGTACTCAGGGTGCTGGGTGCTCAGTACTCAGGGTGCTGGGTGCTCAGGATGCTGGGTGCTCAGTACTCAGGGTGCTGGGTGATCAGTGCTCGGGGTGCTGGGTGCTCAGGGTTGTGGTGCTGGGTGCTCAGTGGTCAGTGCTCAGGGTGCTGGGTGCTCAGTGCTCAGTGCTCAGGGTGCTGGTTGCTCAGTACTCAGGGTGCTGGGTGCTCAGTACTCAGGGTGCTGGGTGCTCAGTGCTCAGGGTGCTCTGTGCTCAGTACTCAGGGTGCTGGGTGCTCAGTGCTCGGGGTGCTGCGTGCTCAGTGCTCAGTGTGCTGGGTGCTCAGTGCTCAGGGTGCTGGGTGCTCAGTACGCAGGGTGCTCAGTGCTCAGTACTCGGTGTGCTTGTTGCTCAGTACTCGGGGTGCTCAGGGCTGTGGTGCTGGGTGCTCAGTGGTCAGTGCTCAGGGTGCTGGGTGCTCAGTGCTCAGTACTCAGGGTGCTCGGTGCTCAGTACTCAGGGTTCTCAGTGCTCAGTACTCAGGGTGCTGGGTGCTCATTTATCTGGGTGCTGGGTGCTCAGTACTCAGGGTGCTCAGTGCTCAGTACTCGGGGTACTTGTTGCTCAGTACTCAGGGTGCTCAGTGCTCAGTACTCGAGGTGCTTGGTGCTCAGTGCTCAGGGTGCTCAGTTCTCAGTGCTCGGGGTGCTGGGTGCTCAGTGCTCGGGGCGCTGGGTGCTCAGTGCTCGGGGTGCTGGGTGCTCAGTACTCGGGGTGCTGGGTGCTCAGTGCTCAGGGTGCTCAGTGCTCAGTACTCAGTGCTCAGGGTGCTCAGTGCTCAGTGCTCAGGGTGCTGGGTGTTCAGTACTCAGGGTGCTGGGTGCTCAGTACTCAGGGTGCTGGGTGCTCAGTGCTCAGGGTGCTGGGTGCTCAGTACTCTGGGTGTTGGGTGCTCAGTACTCAGGGTGCTGGTTGCTCCGTGCTCGGGGTGCTGGGTGCTCAGTGCTCAGCGTGCTGGGTGCTCTGTGCTCAGGGTGCTGGGTGCTCAGTGCTCAGGGAGCTGGGTGCTCAGTGCTCAGGGTGCTGGGTGCTCAGTGCTCAGGGTGCTGGGCGCTCCGTGCTCAGCGTGCTGGGTGCTCTGTGCTCAGGGTGCTGGGTGCTCAGTGCTCAGGGTGCTGGGTGCTCAGTGCTCGGGGTGCTGGGTGCTGAGTGCTCAGGGTGCTGGGTGCTCAGTGCTCGGGCTGCTCGGTGCTCAGTGCTCAGGGTCCTGGGTGCTCAGTACTCAGGGTGCTGGGTGCTTAGTACTCAGGGTGCTCAGTGCTCAGTACACAGGGTGCTGGGTGCTCAGTGCTCGGGGTGCTGGGTGCTCAGTGCTCAGTACTCAGGGTGCTGGGTGCTCAGTGCTCAGGGTGCTGGGTGCTCAGTGCTCAGGGTGCTGGGTGCTCAGTGATCGGGGTGCTGGGTGCTCAGTACTCAGTGTGCTCAGTCCTCGGGGAGCTCGGTGCTCAGTACTCAGGGTGCTGGGTGCTCAGTTCTCAGTGCTCGGGGTCCTGGGTGCTCCGTGCTCGGGGTGCTGGGTGCTCAGTGCTCTGGGTGCTTAGTGCTCAGTACTCAGGGTGCTGGGTGCTCAGTACTCATGGTGCTGGGTGCTCATTCTCAGGGTGCTGGGTGCTCAGTGCTCGGGTTGCTGGGTGCTCAGTACTCAGGGTGCTGGGGGCTCAGTACTCAGGGTGCTGGGTGCTCAGTACTCAGGGTGCTCGGTTCTCAGTACTCAGGGTGCTGGGTGCTCATTCTCGGGGTGCTGGGTGCTCAGTGCTTGGGGTGCTGGGTGCTCAGTACTCAGGGTGCTCAGTGCTCAGTACTCAGGGTGCTGGGTGCTCAGTACTCAGGGTGCTGGGTGCTCAGTGCTCGGGGTGCTCGGTGCTCAGTACTCGGTGTGCAGGGTGCTCAGTACTCGGGGTGCTGGGTGCTCAGTGCTCAGGGTGCTGGGTGCTCAGTATTCAGTGTGCTGAGTGCTCAGTACTCAGGGTGCTGGGTGCTCAGTACTCAGGTTGCTGGTTGCTCAGTACTCAGGGTGCTGGGTGCTCAGTGCTCAGGGTGCTGGGTGCTCAGTGCTCAGGGTGCTGGGTGCTCAGTGCTCGGGGTGCTGGGTGCTCAGTGCTGAGGGTGGTGCTGGGTGCTCAGTACTCAGGGTGCTGGGTGCTCAGTGCTCAGGGTGCTGGGTGCTCAGTACTAAGGGTGCTGGGTGCTCAGTACTCAGGGTGCTCGGTGCTCAGTACTCAGGGTCCTGGGTGCTCAGAGCTCAGGGTGCTGGGAACTCAGTACTCAGGGTGCTGGGTGCTCAGTACTCTGGGTGTTGGGTGCTCAGTACTCAGGATGCTGGGTGCTCCGTGCTCAGGGTGCTGGGCGCTCAGTGCTCAGGGTTCTGGGTGCTCAGTGCTCAGAGTGCTCAGTGCTCAGTACTCAGTGCTCAGGGTGCTCAGTGCTCAGTGCTCAGGGTGCTGGGTGCTCAGTACTCTGGGTGTTGGGTGCTCAGTACTCAGGGTGCTGGGTGCTCCATGCTCAGGGTGCTGGGTGCTCAGTGCTCAGTCCTCGGGGTGCTCCGTGCTCATGGTGCTGGGTGCTCAGTGCTCAGGGTGCTGGGTGCTCAGTGCTCGGGTTGCTGGGTGCTCAGTACTCAGTGTGCTCAGTGCTCGGGGAGCTCGGTGCTCAGTACTCAGGGTGCTGCGTGCTCAGTTCTCAGTGCTCGGGGTCCTGGTTGCTCCGTGCTCGGGGTGGTGGGTGCTCAGTGCTCTGGGTGCTTAGTGCTCAGTACTCCGGGTGCTGGGTGCTCAGTACTCATGGTGCTGGGTGCTCATTCTCAGGGTGCTGGGTGCTCAGTGCTCGGGTTGCTGGGTGCTCAGTACTCAGGGTGCTGGGGGCTCAGTACTCAGGGTGCTGGGTGCTCAGTACTCAGGGTGGTCGGTTCTCAGTACTCAGGGTGCTGAGTGCTCAGTACTCAGGGTGCTGGGTGCTCAGTGTTCAGGGAGCTGGGTGCTCAGTGCTCAGGGTGCTAGGTGCTCAGTACTCAGGGTGCTGGGTGCTCAGTACTCAGGGTGCTCGGTGCTCAGTACTCAGGGTGCTGGGTGCTCAGAGCTCAGGGTGCTGGGTAATCAGTACTCAGGGTGCTGAGTGCTCAGTACTCAGGGTGCTGGGTGCTCAGTGCTCAGGGTGCTGGGTGCTCAGTGCTCAGGGTGCTGGGTGCTCAGTGCTCGGGGTGCTGGGTGCTCAGTACTCAGGATGCTCGGTGCTCAGTGCTCAGTAATCAGGGTGCTCAGTACTCAGGGTGCTGGGTGCTCAGTGCTCGGGGTGCTGGGTGCTCAGTACTCAGGGTGCTGGGTGCTCAGTACTCGGGGTGCTGGGTGCTCAGTACTCAGGTTTCTGAGTGCTCAGTGCTCGGGGTGCTGGGTGCTCACTGCTCAGGGTGATCGGTGCTCAGTGCTCAGGGTGCTGGGTGCTCATTGCTCGGTGTGCTCGGTGCTCAGTACTCAGGGTGCTGAGTGCTCAGTACTCAGGGTGCTGGGTGCTCAGTACTCAGGTTGCTGGTTGCTCAGTACTCAGGGTGCTGGGTGCTCAGTGCTCAGGGTGCTGGGTGCTCAGTGCTCGGGGTGCTGGGTGCTCAGGGCTGTGGTGCTGGGTGCTCAGTGCTCAGTGCTCAGGGTGCTGGGTGCTCAGTGCTCAGTGCTCAGGGTGCTGGTTGCTCTGTACTCAGGGTGCTGGGTGCTCAGTACTCAGGGTGCTGGGTGCTCAGTGCTCAGAGTGCTCTGTGCTCAGTACTCAGGGTGCTGGGTGCTCAGTGCTCGGGGTGCTGGGTGCTCAGTGCTCAGGGTGCTGGGTGCTCAGTACTCAGGGTGCTGGGTGCTCAGTACTCAGGGTGCTTGGTGCTCAGTACTCAGGGTGCTCAGTGCTCAGTACTCGGGGTGCTGGGTCCTCAGTGCTCAGGGTGCTCAGTGCTCAGTGCTCGGGGTGCTGGGTGCTCAGTGCTCGGGGTGCTGGGTGCTCAGTACTCGGGGTGCTGGGTGCTCAGTGCTCAGGGTGCTCAGTGCTCAGTACTCAGTGCTCAGGGTGCTCAGTGCTCAGTGCTCAGGGTGCTGGGTGTTCAGTACTCAGGGTGCTGGGTGCTCAGTACTCAGGCTGCTGGGTGCTCAGTACTCAGGGTGCTGGGTGCTCAGTGCTCGGGGTGCTCGGTGCTCAGTACTCGGGGTGCAGGGTGCTCAGTACTCGGGGTGCTGGGTGCTCAGTGCTCAGGGAGCTGGGTGCTCAGTGCTCGGGGTGCTGGGTGCTCAGTGCTGAGGGTGGTGCTGGGTGCTCAGTACTCAGGGTGCTGGGTGCTCAGTGCTCAGGGTGCTCGGTGCTCAGTACTCAGGGTGCTGGGTGCTCAGTACTAAGGGTGCTGGGTGCTCAGTACTCAGGGTGCTCGGTGCTCAGTACTCAGGGTGCTGGGTGCTCAGAGCTCAGGGTGCTGGGTACTCAGTTCTCAGGGTGCTGGGTGCTCAGTACTTTGGGTGTTGGGTGCTCAGTACTCAGGGTGCTGGGTGCTCCGTGCGCAGGGTGCTGGGTGCTCATTGCTCAGGGTTCTGGGTGCTCAGTGCTCAGGGTGCTGGGTGCTCAGTACTCAGGGTGCTGGGTGCTTAGTGCTCGAGGTGCTCGGTGCTCAGTACTCAAGGTGCTGGGTGCTCAGTGCTCAGGGTGCTGGGTGCTCCGTCCTCGGGGTGCTCCGTGCTCATGGTGCTGGGTGCTCAGTGCTCAGGGTGCTGGGTGCTCAGTGCTCGGGGTGCTGGGTGCTCAGTACTCAGTGTGCTCAGTGCTCGGGGAGCTCGGTGCTCAGTACCCAGGGTGCTGGGTGCTCAGTTCTCAGTGCTTGGGGTCCTGGTTGCTCCGTGCTCGGGGTGCTGGGTGCTCAGTGCTCTGGGTGCTTAGGGCTCAGTACTCAGGGTGCTGGGTGCTCAGTACTCCGGGTGATCTGTTCTCAGTACTCAGGTTGCTGGGTGCTCAGTGCTCGGAGTGCTGGGTGCTCAGTACTCGGGGTGCTCAGTGCTCAGTACTCAGGGTGCTGGGTGCTCAGTACTCAGGGTGCTGGGTGCTCAGTGCTCGGGGTGCTCGGTGCTCAGTACTCGGGGTGCAGGGTGCTCAGTACTCGGGGTGCTGGGTGCTCAGTGTTCAGGGAGCTGGGTGCTCAGTGCTCGGGGTGCTGGGTGCTCAGTGCTGAGGGTGGTTCTGGGTGCTCAATACTCAGGGTGCTGGGTGCTCAGTGCTCAGGGTGCTGGGTGCTCAGTACTAAGGGGGCTGGGTGCTCAGTACTCAGGGTGCTCGGTGCTCAGTACTCAGGGTGCTGGGTGCTCAGAGCTCAGGGTGCTGGGTACTCAGTACTCAGGATGGTGAGTGCTCAGTACTCAGGGTGCTGGGTGCTCAGTGCTCAGGGTGCTGGGTGCTCAGTGCTCAGGGTGCTGGGTGTTCAGTGCTCGGGGTGCTGGGTGCTCAGTACTCAGGATACTCGGTGCTCAGTGCTCAGTAATCAGGGTGCTCAGTACTCAGGGTGCTCGGTGCTCAGTGCTCGTGGTGCTGGGTGCTCAGTACTCAGGGTGCTGAGTGCTCAGTACTCGGGGTGCTTGGTGCTCAGTACTCAGGGTGCTGAGTGCTCAGTGCTCGGGGTGCTGGGTGCTTACTGCTCAGGGTGATCGGTGCTCAGTGCTCAGGGTGCTGGGTGCTCAGTCCTCCGGGTGCTCAGTGCTCAGGGTGCTGGGTGCTCATTGCTCAGTGTGCTCGGTGCTCAGTACTCAGGGTGCTGAGTGCTCAGTACTCAGGGTGCAGGTTGCTCAGTACTCAGGTTGCTGGTTGCTCAGTACTCAGGGTGCTGGGTGCTCAGTGCTCAGGGTGCTGGGTGCTCAGTGCTCGGGGTGCTGGGTGCTCAGGGCTGTGGTGCTGGGTGCTCAGTGCTCAGTGCTCAGGGTGCTGGGTGCTCAGTGCTCAGTGCTCAGGGTGCTGGTTGCTCAGTACTCAGGGTGCTGGGTGCTCAGTACTCAGGGTGCTGGGTGCTCAGTGCTCAGAGTGCTCTGTGCTCAGTACTCAGGGTGCTGGGTGCTCAGTGCTCGGGGTGCTGGGTGCTCAGTGCTCAGGGTGCTGGTTGCTCAGTACTCAGGGTGCTGGGTGCTCAGTACTCAGGGTGCTTGGTGCTCAGTACTCAGGGTGCTCAGTGCTCAGTACTCGGGTTGCTGGGTGCTCAGTGCTCAGGGTGCTCAGTGCTCAGTGCTCGGGGTGCTGGGTGCTCAGTGCTCGGGGTGCTGGGTGCTCAGTACTCGGGGTGCTGGGTGCTCAGTGCTCAGGGTGCTCAGTGCTCAGTACTCAGTGCTCAGGGTGCTCAGTGCTCAGTGCTCAGGGTGCTGGGTGTTCAGTACTCAGGGTGCTGGGTGCTCAGTACTCTGGGTGTTGGGTGCTCAGTACTCAGGGTGCTGGGTGGTCCGTGCTCAGGGTGCTGGGTGCTCAGTGCTCCGGGTTCTGGGTGCTCAGTGCTCAGGGTGCTGGGTGCTCAGTACTCAGGGTGCTGGGTGCTTAGTGCTCGAGGTGCTCGGTGCTCAGTACTCAAGGTGCTGGGTGCTCAGTGCTCAGCGTGCTGGGTGCTCAGTCCTCGGGGTGCTCCGTGCTCATGGTGCTGGGTGCTCAGTGCTCAGGGTGCTGGGTGCTCAGTGCTCGGGGTGCTGGGTGCTCAGTACTCAGTGTGCTCAGTGCTCGGGGATCTCGGTGCTCAGTACTCAGGGTGCTGGGTGCTCAGTTCTCAGTGCTCGGGGTCCTGGGTGCTCCGTGCTCGGGGTGCTGGGTGCTCAGTGCTCTGGGTGCTTAGTGCTCAGTACTCAGGGTGCTGGGTGCTCAGTACTCATGGTGCTGGGTGCTCATTCTCAGGGTGCTGGGTGCTCAGTACTCGGGGTGCTCAGTGCTCAGTACTCAGGGTGCTGGGTGCTCAGTACTCAGGGTGCTGGGTGCTCAGTGCTCGGGTTGCTGGGTGCTCAGTACTCAGGGTGCTGGGGGCTCAGTACTCAGGGTGCTGGGTGCTCAGTATCAGGGTGCTCGGTTCTCAGTACTCAGGGTGCTGGGTGCTCATTCTCGGGGTGCTGGGTGCTCAGTGCTCGGGGAGCTGGGTGCTCAGTACTCGGGGTGCTCAGTGCTCAGTACTCAGGGTGCTGGGTGCTCAGTACTCAGGGTGCTGGGTGCTCAGTGCTCGGGGTGCTCGGTGCTCAGTGCTCGGCGTGCTGGGTGCTCAGTGCTCAGGGTGCTAGGTGCTCAGTGCTCGGGGTGCTGGGTGCTCAGTGCTGAGGGTGGTGCTGGGTGCTCAGTACTCAGGGTGCTGGGTGCTCAGTACTCGGGGTGCTGGGTGCTCAGTGCTCAGGGTTCTAGGTGCTCAGTGCTCGGGGTGCTGGGTGCTCAGTGCTGAGGGTGGTGCTGGGTGCTCAGTACTCAGGGTGCTGGGTGCTCAGTGCTCAGGGTGCTCGGTGCTCAGTACTCAGGGTGCTGGGTTCTCAGAGCTCAGGGTGCTGGGTACTCAGTACTCAGGGTGCTGGGTGCTAAGTACTCAGGGTGCTGGGTGCTCAGTGCTCAGGGTTCTGGGTGCTCAGTGCTCAGGGGCTGGGTGCTCAGTGCTCGGCGTGCTGGGTGCTCAGTACTCAGGATGCTCGGTGCTCAGTGCTCAGTAATCAGGGTGCTCAGTACTCAGGGTGCTGGGTGCTCAGTGCTCGGGGTGCTGGGTGCTCAGTACTCAGGGTGCTGGGTGCTCAGTACTCGGGGTGCTGGGTGCGCAGTACTCAGGGTGCTGGGTGCTCAGTGCTCGGGGTGCTGGGTGCTCACTGCTCAGGGTGATCGGTGCTCAGTGCTCAGGGCGCTGGGTGCACAGTCCTCCGGATGCTCAGTGCTCAGGGTGCTGGGTGCTCATTGCTCGGTGTGCTCGGTGCTCAGTACTCAGGGTGCTGAGCGCTCAGTACTCAGGGTGCTGGGTGCTCAGTACTCAGGTTGCTGGTTGCTCAGTACTCAGGGTGCTGGGTGCTCAGTGCTCAGGGTGCTGGGTGCTCAGTGTTCGGGGTGCTGGGTGCTCAGGGCTTTGGTGCTGGGTGCTCAGTACTAAGGGTGCTGGGTGCTCAGTACTCAGGGTGCTGGGTGCTCAGTACTCAGGGTGCTCGGTGCTCAGTACTCAGGGTGCTGGGTGCTCAGAGCTCAGGGTGCTGGGAACTCAGTACTCAGGGTGCTGGGTGCTCAGTACTCTGGGTGTTGGGTGCTCAGTACTCAGGGTGCTGGGTGCTCCGTGCTCAGGGTGCTGGGCGCTCAGTGCTCAGGGTTCTGGGTGCTCAGTGCTCAGGGTGCTGGGTGCTCAGTACTCAGGGTGCTGGGTGCTTAGTGCTCGAGGTGCTCGGCGCTCAGTACTCAGGGTGCTCGGTTCTCAGTACTCAGGGTGCTGGGTGCTCAGTGCTCGTTGTGCTCGGTGCTCAGTCCTCGGGGTGCTCCGTGCTCAGTGATCAGGGTGCTGGGTGCTCAGTACTCAGGGTGCTCGGTGCTCAGTACTCAGGGTTCTCAGTGCTCAGTACTCAGGGTGCTGGGTGCTCAGTGCTCAAGGTGCTGGGTGCTCAGTACTCAGGGTGCTCAGTGATCAGTTCTCGGGGTGCTTGGTGCTCAGTACTCAGGGTGCTCAGTGCTCAGTACTCGGGGTGCTGGGTGCTCAGTGCTCAGGGTGCTCAGTGCTCAGTGCTCGGGGTGCTGGGTGCTCAGTGCTCGGGGCGCTGGGTGCTCAGTGCTCGGGGTGCTGGGTGCTCAGTACTCGGGGTGCTGGGTGCTCAGTGCTCAGAGTGCTCAGTGCTCAGTACTCAGTGCTCAGGGTGCTCAGTGCTCAGTGCTCAGGGTGCTGGGTGCTCAGTACTCTGGGTGTTGGGTGCTCAGTACTCAGGGTGCTGGGTGCTCCATGCTCAGGGTGCTGGGTGCTCAGTGCTCAGTCCTCGGGGTGCTCCGTGCTCATGGTGCTGGGTGCTCAGTGCTCAGGGTGCTGGGTGCTCAGTGCTCGGGTTGCTGGGTGCTCAGTACTCAGTGTGCTCAGTGCTCGGGGAGCTCGGTGCTCAGTACTCAGGGTGCTGCGTGCTCAGTTCTCAGTGCTCGGGGTCCTGGTTGCTCCGTGCTCGGGGTGGTGGGTGCTCAGTGCTCTGCGTGCTTAGTGCTCAGTACTCCGGGTGCTGGGTGCTCAGTACTCATGGTGCTGGGTGCTCATTCTCAGGGTGCTGGGTGCTCAGTGCTCGGGTTGCTGGGTGCTCAGTACTCAGGGTGCTGGGGGCTCAGTACTCAGGGTGCTGGGTGCTCAGTACTCAGGGTGGTCGGTTCTCAGTACTCAGGGTGCTGAGTGCTCAGTACTCAGGGTGCTGGGTGCTCAGTGTTCAGGGAGCTGGGTGCTCAGTGCTCAGGGTGCTAGGTGCTCAGTACTCAGGGTGCTGGGTGCTCAGTACTCAGGGTGCTCGGTGCTCAGTACTCAGGGTGCTGGGTGCTCAGAGCTCAGGGTGCTGGGTAATCAGTACTCAGGGTGCTGAGTGCTCAGTACTCAGGGTGCTGGGTGCTCAGTGCTCAGGGTGCTGGGTGCTCAGTGCTCAGGGTGCTGGGTGCTCAGTGCTCGGGGTGCTGGGTGCTCAGTACTCAGGATGCTCGGTGCTCAGTGCTCAGTAATCAGGGTGCTCAGTACTCAGGGTGCTGGGTGCTCAGTGCTCGGGGTGCTGGGTGCTCAGTACTCAGGGTGCTGGGTGCTCAGTACTCGGGGTGCTGGGTGCTCAGTACTCAGGTTTCTGAGTGCTCAGTGCTCGGGGTGCTGGGTGCTCACTGCTCAGGGTGATCGGTGCTCAGTGCTCAGGGTGCTGGGTGCTCATTGCTCGGTGTGCTCGGTGCTCAGTACTCAGGGTGCTGAGTGCTCAGTACTCAGGGTGCTGGGTGCTCAGTACTCAGGTTGCTGGTTGCTCAGTACTCAGGGTGCTGGGTGCTCAGTGCTCAGGGTGCTGGGTGCTCAGTGCTCGGGGTGCTGGGTGCTCAGGGCTGTGGTGCTGGGTGCTCAGTGCTCAGTGCTCAGGGTGCTGGGTGCTCAGTGCTCAGTGCTCAGGGTGCTGGTTGCTCTGTACTCAGGGTGCTGGGTGCTCAGTACTCAGGGTGCTGGGTGCTCAGTGCTCAGAGTGCTCTGTGCTCAGTACTCAGGGTGCTGGGTGCTCAGTGCTCGGGGTGCTGGGTGCTCAGTGCTCAGGGTGCTGGGTGCTCAGTACTCAGGGTGCTGGGTGCTCAGTACTCAGGGTGCTTGGTGCTCAGTACTCAGGGTGCTCAGTGCTCAGTACTCGGGGTGCTGGGTCCTCAGTGCTCAGGGTGCTCAGTGCTCAGTGCTCGGGGAGCTGGGTGCTCAGTGCTCGGGGTGCTGGGTGCTCAGTACTCGGGGTGCTGGGTGCTCAGTGCTCAGGGTGCTCAGTGCTCAGTACTCAGTGCTCAGGGTGCTCAGTGCTCAGTGCTCAGGGTGCTGGGTGTTCAGTACTCAGGGTGCTGGGTGCTCAGTACTCAGGCTGCTGGGTGCTCAGTACTCAGGGTGCTGGGTGCTCAGTGCTCGGGGTGCTCGGTGCTCAGTACTCGGGGTGCAGGGTGCTCAGTACTCGGGGTGCTGGGTGCTCAGTGCTCAGGGAGCTGGGTGCTCAGTGCTCGGGGTGCTGGGTGCTCAGTGCTGAGGGTGGTGCTGGGTGCTCAGTACTCAGGGTGCTGGGTGCTCAGTGCTCAGGGTGCTCGGTGCTCAGTACTCAGGGTGCTGGGTGCTCAGTACTAAGGGTGCTGGGTGCTCAGTACTCAGGGTGCTCGGTGCTCAGTACTCAGGGTGCTGGGTGCTCAGAGCTCAGGGTGCTGGGTACTCAGTTCTCAGGGTGCTGGGTGCTCAGTACTTTGGGTGTTGGGTGCTCAGTACTCAGGGTGCTGGGTGCTCCGTGCTCAGGGTGCTGGGTGCTCAGTGCTCAGGGTTCTGGGTGCTCAGTGCTCAGGGTGCTGGGTGCTCAGTACTCAGGGTGCTGGGTGCTTAGTGCTCGAGGTGCTCGGTGCTCAGTACTCAAGGTGCTGGGTGCTCAGTGCTCAGGGTGCTGGGTGCTCCGTCCTCGGGGTGCTCCGTGCTCATGGTGCTGGGTGCTCAGTGCTCAGGGTGCTGGGTGCTCAGTGCTCGGGGTGCTGGGTGCTCAGTACTCAGTGTGCTCAGTGCTCGGGGAGCTCGGTGCTCAGTACCCAGGGTGCTGGGTGCTCAGTTCTCAGTGCTTGGGGTCCTGGTTGCTCCGTGCTCGGGGTGCTGGGTGCTCAGTGCTCTGAGTGCTTAGGGCTCAGTACTCAGGGTGCTGGGTGCTCAGTACTCCGGGTGATCTGTTCTCAGTACTCAGGTTGCTGGGTGCTCAGTGCTCGGAGTGCTGGGTGCTCAGTACTCGGGGTGCTCAGTGCTCAGTACTCAGGGTGCTGGGTGCTCAGTACTCAGGGTGCTGGGTGCTCAGTGCTCGGGGTGCTCGGTGCTCAGTACTCGGGGTGCAGGGTGCTCAGTACTCGGGGTGCTGGGTGCTCAGTGTTCAGGGAGCTGGGTGCTCAGTGCTCGGGGTGCTGGGTGTTCAGTGCTGAGGGTGGTTCTGGGTGCTCAATACTCAGGGTGCTGGGTGCTCAGTGCTCAGGGTGCTGGGTGCTCAGTACTAAGGGGGCTGGGTGCTCAGTACTCAGGGTGCTCGGTGCTCAGTACTCAGGGTGCTGGGTGCTCAGAGCTCAGGGTGCTGGGTACTCAGTACTCAGGGTGGTGAGTGCTCAGTACTCAGGGTGCTGGGTGCTCAGTGCTCAGGGTGCTGGGTGCTCAGTGCTCAGGGTGCTGGGTGTTCAGTGCTCGGGGTGCTGGGTGCTCAGTACTCAGGATACTCGGTGCTCAGTGCTCAGTAATCAGGGTGCTCAGTACTCAGGGTGCTGGGTGCTCAGTGCTCGTGGTGCTGGGTGCTCAGTACTCAGGGTGCTGAGTGCTCAGTACTCGGGGTGCTTGGTGCTCAGTACTCAGGGTGCTGAGTGCTCAGTGCTCGGGGTGCTGGGTGCTTACTGCTCAGGGTGATCGGTGCTCAGTGCTCAGGGTGCTGGGTGCTCAGTCCTCCGGGTGCTCAGTGCTCAGGGTGCTGGGTGCTCATTGCTCGGTGTGCTCGGTGCTCAGTACTCAGGGTGCTGAGTGCTCAGTACTCAGGGTGCAGGTTGCTCAGTACTCAGGTTGCTGGTTGCTCAGTACTCAGGGTGCTGGGTGCTCAGTGCTCAGGGTGCTGGGTGCTCAGTGCTCGGGGTGCTGGGTGCTCAGGGCTGTGGTGCTGGGTGCTCAGTGCTCAGTGCTCAGGGTGCTGGGTGCTCAGTGCTCAGTGCTCAGGGTGCTGGTTGCTCAGTACTCAGGGTGCTGGGTGCTCAGTACTCAGGGTGCTGGGTGCTCAGTGCTCAGAGTGCTCTGTGCTCAGTACTCAGGGTGCTGGGTGCTCAGTGCTCGGGGTGCTGGGTGCTCAGTGCTCAGGGTGCTGGTTGCTCAGTACTCAGGGTGCTGGGTGCTCAGTACTCAGGGTGCTTGGTGCTCAGTACTCAGGGTGCTCAGTGCTCAGTACTCGGGTTGCTGGGTGCTCAGTGCTCAGGGTGCTCAGTGCTCAGTGCTCGGGGTGCTGGGTGCTCAGTGCTCGGGGTGCTGGGTGCTCAGTACTCGGGGTGCTGGGTGCTCAGTGCTCAGGGTGCTCAGTGCTCAGTACTCAGTGCTCAGGGTGCTCAGTGCTCAGTGCTCAGGGTGCTGGGTGTTCAGTACTCAGGGTGCTGGGTGCTCAGTACTCTGGGTGTTGGGTGCTCAGTACTCAGGGTGCTGGGTGGTCCGTGCTCAGGGTGCTGGGTGCTCAGTGCTCCGGGTTCTGGGTGCTCAGTGCTCAGGGTGCTGGGTGCTCAGTAATCAGGGTGCTGGGTGCTTAGTGCTCGAGGTGCTCGGTGCTCAGTACTCAAGGTGCTGGGTGCTCAGTGCTCAGCGTGCTGGGTGCTCAGTCCTCGGGGTGCTCCGTGCTCATGGTGCTGGGTGCTCAGTGCTCAGGGTGCTGGGTGCTCAGTGCTCGGGGTGCTGGGTGCTCAGTACTCAGTGTGCTCAGTGCTCGGGGATCTCGGTGCTCAGTACTCAGGGTGCTGGGTGCTCAGTTCTCAGTGCTCGGGGTCCTGGGTGCTCCGTGCTCGGGGTGCTGGGTGCTCAGTGCTCTGGGTGCTTAGTGCTCAGTACTCAGGGTGCTGGGTGCTCAGTACTCATGGTGCTGGGTGCTCATTCTCAGGGTGCTGGGTGCTCAGTACTCGGGGTGCTCAGTGCTCAGTACTCAGGGTGCTGGGTGCTCAGTACTCAGGGTGCTGGGTGCTCAGTGCTCGGGTTGCTGGGTGCTCAGTACTCAGGGTGCTGGGGGCTCAGTACTCAGGGTGCTGGGTGCTCAGTATCAGGGTGCTCGGTTCTCAGTACTCAGGGTGCTGGGTGCTCATTCTCGGGGTGCTGGGTGCTCAGTGCTCGGGGAGCTGGGTGCTCAGTACTCGGGGTGCTCAGTGCTCAGTACTCAGGGTGCTGGGTGCTCAGTACTCAGGGTGCTGGGTGCTCAGTGCTCGGGGTGCTCGGTGCTCAGTGCTCGGCGTGCTGGGTGCTCAGTGCTCAGGGTGCTAGGTGCTCAGTGCTCGGGGTGCTGGGTGCTCAGTGCTGAGGGTGGTGCTGGGTGCTCAGTACTCAGGGTGCTGGGTGCTCAGTACTCGGGGTGCTGGGTGCTCAGTGCTCAGGGTTCTAGGTGCTCAGTGCTCGGGGTGCTGGGTGCTCAGTGCTGAGGGTGGTGCTGGGTGCTCAGTACTCAGGGTGCTGGGTGCTCAGTGCTCAGGGTGCTCGGTGCTCAGTACTCAGGGTGCTGGGTTCTCAGAGCTCAGGGTGCTGGGTACTCAGTACTCAGGGTGCTGGGTGCTAAGTACTCAGGGTGCTGGGTGCTCAGTGCTCAGGGTTCTGGGTGCTCAGTGCTCAGGGGCTGGGTGCTCAGTGCTCGGCGTGCTGGGTGCTCAGTACTCAGGATGCTCGGTGCTCAGTGCTCAGTAATCAGGGTGCTCAGTACTCAGGGTGCTGGGTGCTCAGTGCTCGGGGTGCTGGGTGCTCAGTACTCAGGGTGCTGGGTGCTCAGTACTCGGGGTGCTGGGTGCGCAGTACTCAGGGTGCTGGGTGCTCAGTGCTCGGGGTGCTGGGTGCTCACTGCTCAGGGTGATCGGTGCTCAGTGCTCAGGGCGCTGGGTGCACAGTCCTCCGGATGCTCAGTGCTCAGGGTGCTGGGTGCTCATTGCTCGGTGTGCTCGGTGCTCAGTACTCAGGGTGCTGAGCGCTCAGTACTCAGGGTGCTGGGTGCTCAGTACTCAGGTTGCTGGTTGCTCAGTACTCAGGGTGCTGGGTGCTCAGTGCTCAGGGTGCTGGGTGCTCAGTGTTCGGGGTGCTGGGTGCTCAGGGCTTTGGTGCTGGGTGCTCAGTGCTCAGTGCTCAGGGTGCTGGGTGCTCAGTGCTCAGTGCTCAGGGTGCTCTGTGCTCAGTACTCAGGGTGCTGGGTGCTCAGTGCTCGGGGTGCTGCGTGCTCAGTGCTCAGGGAGCTGGGTGCTCAGTGCTCAGGGTGCTGGGTGCTCAGTACTCAGGGTGCTGGGTGCTCAGTGCTCGTTGTGCTCGGTGCTCAGTACTCAAGGTGCTGGGTGGTCAGTGCTCAGGGTGCTGGGTGCTCAGTCCTCGGGGTGCTCCGTGCTCAGTGATCAGGGTGCTGGGTGCTCAGTACTCAGGGTGCTCGGTGCTCAGTACTCAGGGGTCTCAGTTCTCAGTACTCAGGGTGCTGGGTGCTCAGTGCTCAGGGTGCTGGGTGCTCAGTACTCAGGGTGCTTAGTGCTCAGTACACGGGGTGCTTGGTGCTCAGTACTCAGGGTGCTCGGTGCTCAGTACTCGTGGTGCTGGGTGCTCAGTGCTCAGGGTGCTCAGTGCTCCGTGCTCGGGGTGCTGGGTGCTCAGTGCTCTGGGTGCTTAGTGCTCAGTACTCAGGGTGCTGGGTGCTCAGTACTCATGGTGCTGGGTGCTCATTCTCAGGGTGCTGGGTGCTCAGTGCTCAGGGTGATCGGTGCTCAGTGCTCAGGGTGCTGGGTGCTCAGTCCTCCGGGTGCTCAGTACTCAGGGTGCTGGGTGCTCATTGCTCGGTGTGCTCGGTGCTCAGTACTCAGGGTGCTGAGTGCTCAGTACTTAGGGTGCTGGGTGCTCAGTACTCAGGTTGCTGGTTGCTCAGTACTCAGGGTGCTGGGTGCTCAGTGCTCAGGGTGCTGGGTGCTCAGTGCTCGGGGTGCTGGGTGCTCAGGGCTGTGGTGCTGGGTGCACAATGCTCAGTGCTCAGGGTGCTGGGTGCTCAGTGCTCAGTGCTCAGGGTGCTCTGTGCTCAGTACTCAGGGTGCTGGGTGCTCAGTGCTCGGGGTGCTGCGTGCTCAGTGCTCAGGGAGCTGGGTGCTCAGTGCTCAGGTTGCTGGGTGCTCAGTACTCAGGGTGCTGGGTGCTCAGTGCTCGTTGTGCTCGGTGCTCAGTACTCAAGGTGCTGGGTGCTCAGTGCTCAGGGTGCTGGGTGCTCAGTCCTCGGGGTGCTCCGTGCTCAGTGATCAGGGTGCTGGGTGCTCAGTACTCAGGGTGCTCGGTGCTCAGTACTCAGGGGTCTCAGTACTCAGTACTCAGGGTGCTGGGTGCTCAGTGCTCAGGGTGCTGGGTGCTCAGTACTCAGGGTGCTCAGTGCTCAGTACTCGGGGTGCTTGGTGCTCAGTACTCAGGGTGCTCGGTGCTTAGTACTCGTGGTGCTGGGTGCTCAGTACTCAGGGTGCTCAGTGCTCCGTGCTCGGGGTGCTGGGTGCTCAGTGCTCTGGGTGCTTAGTGCTCAGTACTCAGGGTGCTGGGTGCTCAATACTCATGGTGCTGGGTGCTCATTCTCAGGGTGCTGGGTGCTCAGAGCTCGGGTTGCTGGGTGCTAAGTACTCAGGGTGCTGGGGGCTCAGTACTCAGGGTGCTGGGTGCTCACTATTCAAGGTGCTCAGTGGTCAGTACTCATGGTGCACAGTGCTCAGGGTGCTGGGTGCTCACTGCTCGGGGTGCTGGGTGCTCAGTACTCAGGGTGCTGGGTGCTCACTATTCAAGGTGCTCAGTGGTCAGTACTCAGGGTGCACAGTGCTCAGTACTAAGGGTGCTCAGTGTTCAGGGTGCTGGGTGCTCAGTACTCAGGGTGCTCGGTTCTCAGTACTCAGGGTGCTGGGTGCTCATTCTCGGGGTGCTGGGTGCTCAGTGCTCGGGGTGCTGGGTGCTCAGTACTCAGGGTGCTGGGGGCTCAGTACTCAGGGTGCTGGGTGCTCAGTACTCAGGGTGATCTGTTCTCAGTACTCAGGTTGCTGGGTGCTCAGTGCTCGGGTTGCTGGGTGCTCAGTACTCGGGGTGCTCAGTGCTCAGTACTCAGGGTGCTGGGTGCTCAGTACTCAGGGTGCTGGGTGCTCAGTGCTCGGGGTGCTCGGTGCTCAGTACTCGCGGTGCAGGGTGCTCAGTACTCGGGGTGCTGGGTGCTCAGTGTTCAGGGAGCTGGGTGCTCAGTGCTCGGGGTGCTGGGTGCTCAGTGCTGAGGGTGGTGCTGGGTGCTCAGTACTCAGGGTGCTGGGTGCTCAGTGCTCAGGGTGCTGGGTGCTCAGTACTAAGGGTGCTGGGTGCTCAGTACTCAGGGTGCTCGGTGCTCAGTACTCAGGGTGCTGGGTGCTCAGAGCTCACGGTGCTGGGTACTCAGTACTCAGGGTGCTGAGTGCTCAGTACTCAGGGTGCTGGGTGCTCAGTGCTCAGGGTGCTGGGTGCTCAGTGCTCAGGGTGCTGGGTGCTCAGTGCTCGGGGTGCTGGGTGCTCAGTACTCAGGATGCTCGGTGCTCAGTGCTCAGTAATCAGGGTGCTCCGTACTCAGGGTGCTGGGTGCTCAGTGCTCGGGGTCCTGGGTGCTCAGTACTCAGGGTGCTGGGTGCTCAGTAATCGGGGTGCTGGGTGCTCAGTACTCAGGGTGCTGAGTGCTCAGTGCTCGGGGTGCTGGGTGCTCACTGCTCAGGGTGATCGGTGCTCAGTGGTCAGGGTGATGGGTGCTCAGTCCTCCGGGTGCTCAGTGCTCAGGGTGCTGGGTGCTCATTGCTCGGTGTGCTCGGTGCTCAGTACTCAGGGTGCTGAGTGCTCAGTACTCAGGGTGCTGGGTGCTCAGTACTCAGGTTGCTGGTTGCTCAGTACTCAGGGTGCTGGGTGCTCAGTGCTCAGGGTGCTGGGTGCTCAGTGCTCGGGGTGCTGGGTGCTCAGGGCTGTGGTGCTGGGTGCTCAGTGCTCAGTGCTCAGGGTGCTGGGTGCTCAGTGCTCAGTGCTCAGGGTGCTGGTTGCTCAGTACTCAGGGTGCTGGGTGCTCAGTACTCAGGGTGCTGGGTGCTCAGTGCTCAGAGTGCTCTGTGCTCAGTACTCAGGGTGCTGGGTGCTCAGTACTCGGGGTGCTGGGTGCTCAGTGCTCAGGGTGCTCAGTGCTCAGTACTCAGTGCTCAGGGTGCTCAGTGCTCAGTGCTCAGGGTTCTGGGTGTTCAGTACTCAGGGTGCTTGGTGCTCAGTACTCAGGGTGCTGGGTGCTCAGTGCTCAGGGTGCTGGGTGCTCAGTACTCTGGGTGTTGGGTGCTCAGTACTCAGGGTGCTGGGTGCTCCGTGCTCAGGGTGCTGGGTGGTCAGTGCTCAGGGTTCTGGGTGCTCAGTGCTCAGGGTGCTGGTTGCTCAGTACTCAGGGTGCTGGGTGCTTAGTGCTCGAGGTGCTCGGTGCTCAGTACTCAAGGTGCTGGGTGCTCAGTGCTCAGGGTGCTGGGTGCTCTGTCCTCGGGGTGCTCCGTGCTCATGGTGCTGGGTGCTCAGTGCTCAGGGTGCTGGGTGCTCAGTGCTCGGGGTGCTGGGTGCTCAGTACTCAGTGTGCTCAGTGCTCGGGGATCTCGGTGCTCAGTATTCAGGGTGCTGGGTGCTCAGTTCTCAGTGCTCGGGGTCCTGGGTGCTCCGTGCTCGGGGTGCTGGGTGCTCAGTGCTCTGGGTGCTTAGTGCTCAGTACTCAGGGTGCTGGGTGCTCAGTACTCATGGTGCTGGGTGCTCATTCTCAGGGTGCTGGGTGCTCAGTGCTCGGGTTGCTGGGTGCTCAGTACTCAGGGTGCTGCGTGCTCAGTGCTCGGGGTGCTGGGTGCTCAGTGCTCGGGGTTCTGGGTGCTCAGTGCTCAGGGTGCTGGGTGCTCAGTATTCAGGGTGCTGGGTGCTCAGTGTTCGGGGTGCTCGGTGCTCAGTACTCAAGGTGCTGGGTGCACAGTGCTCAGGGTGCTGGGTGCTCAGTCCTCGGGGTGCTCCCTGCTCAGTGCTCAGGGTGCTGGGTGCTCAGTACTCAGGGTGCTCGTTGCTCAGTACTCAGGGTTCTCAGTGCTCTGTGCTCAGGGTGCTGGGTGCTCAGTTCTCAGGGTGCTCAGTGCTCAGTACTCGGGGTGCTGGGTGCTCAGTACTCAGGGTGCTCAGTGCTCAGCACTCGGGGTGCTGGGTGCTCAGTGCTCAGGGTGCTCAGTGCTCAGTGCTCAGGGTGCTGGGTGCTCAGTGCTCGGGGAGCTGGGTGCTCAGTGCTCGGAGTTCTGGGTGCTCAGTACTCAGGGTGCTTTGTGCTCAGTGCTCAGTACTCAGCGTGCTGGGTGCTCAGTGCTCAGAGTGTTGGGTGTTCAGTACTCAGGGTGCTGGGTGCTCAGTGCTCAGTGCTCAGGGTGCTCAGTGCTCAGGGTGCTGGGTGCTCAGGGTGCTGGGTGCTCAGTGCTCGGGGTGCTGGGTGCTCAGTGCTCAGGGTGCTGGGTGCTCAGTGCTCAGTGCTGAGGGTGCTGGGTGCTCAGTGCTCAGTGCTCAGGGTGCTGGGTGTTCAGTACTCAGGGTACTGGGTGCTCAGTACTCAGGGTGCTTGGTGCTCAGTGCTCAGGGTGCTGGTTGCTCAGTGCTCAGGGTGCTGGGTGCTCAGTACTCAGGGTGCTGGGTGCTCAGTACTCAGGGTGCTGGGTGCTCAGTGCCCAGGGTGCTGGGTGCTCAGTACTCAGGGTGCTGGGTGCGCAGTACTCAGGGTGCTGGGTGCACAGTGCTCAGGGTGCTGGGTGCTCAGTACTCAGGGTGCTGGGTGCTCAGTGCTCGGTGTGCTAGGTGCTCAGTGCTCAGGGTGATCAGTGGTCAGTACTCAGGGTCCTGGGTGCTCAGTGCTCAGGGTGCTGGGTGCTCAGTCCTCAGGGTGCTCAGTAGTACTCAGGGTGCTCAGTGCTCAGTGCTCAGTACTCAGGGTGTTCAGTACTCAGGGTGCTGGGCACTCAGTGCTCGGGGTGCTGGGTGGTCAGTACTCAGGGTGCTGGGTGCTCAGTACTCGGGGTGCTGGGTGCTCAGTACTCAGGGTGCTGGTTGCTCAGTGCTCGGGGTGCTGGGTGCTCAGTGCTCAGGGTGATCGGTGCTCAGTGCTCAGTGTGCTGGGTGCTCAGTCCTCAGGGTGCTCAGTGCTCAAGGTGCTGGGTGCTCAGTGCTCGGGGTGCTCGGTGCTCAGTACTCAGGGTGCTGAGTGCTCGGTACTCAGGGTGCTGGGTGCTCAGTACTCAGGGTGCTGGGTGCTCAGTACTCAGGGTGCTGGGTGCTCAGTGCTCGGGGTGCTGGGTGCTCAGTGCTCGGGGTGCTGGGTGCTCAGTGCTCATGGTGCTGGGTGCTCAGTACTCAGGGTGCTGGGTGCTCAGTGCTCGGGGTGCTCGGTGCTCAGTACTCAGGGTTCTCAGTGCTCAGTACTCAGGGTGCTGGGTGCTCAGTGCTCAGGGTGCTGGGTGCTCAGTACTCAGGGTGCTCAGTGCTCAGTACTCGGTGTGCTTGGTGCTCAGTACTCAGGGTGCTCAGTGCTCAGTACTCGGGGTGCTGGGTGCTCAGTGCTCAGGGTGCTCAGTGCTCAGTGCTCGGGGTGTTGGGTGCTCAGTGCTCAGTGCTCAGGGTGCTGGGTGTTCAGTACTCAGGGTGCAGGGTGCTCAGTACTCAGGGTGCTGGGTGCTCAGTGCTCAGGGTGCTCAGTGGTCAGTACTCAGTGCTCAGGGTGCTGGGTGTTCAGTACTCAGGGTGCTGGGTGTTCAGTACTCGGTGTGCTGGGTGCTCAGTGCTCAGGGTGCTCAGTGCTCAGTACTCAGTGCTCAGGGTGCTCAGTGCTCAGTGCTCAGGGTAATGGGTGTTCAGTACTCGGTGTGCTGGGTGCTCAGTGCTCAGGGTGCTCAGTGCTCAGTACTCAGTGCTCAGGGTACTCAGTGCTCAGTGCTCAGGGTGCTGGGTGTTCAGTACTCAGGGTGCTGGGTGATCAGTACTCAGGGTGCTGGGTGCTCAGTGCTCAGGGTGCTGGGTGCTCAATACTCTGTGTGTTGGGTGCTCAGTGCTCAGGGTGCTGGGTGCTCAGTGCTCAGGGTGCTGGGTGTTCAGTACTCAGGGTGCTTGGTGCTCAGTACTCAGGGTGCTGGGTGCTCAGTGCTCAGGGTGCTGGGTGCTCAGTACTCAGGGTGCTGGGTGCTCAGTGCTCAGAGTGCTCTGTGCTCAGTACTCAGGGTGCTGGGTGCTCAGTACTCGGGGTGCTGGGTGCTCAGTGCTCAGGGTGCTCAGTGCTCAGTACTCAGTGCTCAGGGTGCTCAGTGCTCAGTGCTCAGGGTGCTGGGTGTTCAGTACTCAGGGTGCTTGGTGCTCAGTACTCAGGGTGCTGGGTGCTCAGTGCTCAGGGTGCTGGGTGCTCAGTACTCTGGGTGTTGGGTGCTCAGTACTCAGGGTGCTGGGTGCTCCGTGCTCAGGGTGCTGGGTGGTCAGTGCTCAGGGTTCTGGGTGCTCAGTGCTCAGGGTGCTGGTTGCTCAGTACTCAGGGTGCTGGGTGCTTAGTGCTCGAGGTGCTCGGTGCTCAGTACTCAAGGTGCTGGGTGCTCAGTGCTCAGGGTGCTGGGTGCTCAGTCCTCGGGGTGCTCCGTGCTCATGGTGCTGGGTGCTCAGTGCTCAGGGTGCTGGGTGCTCAGTGCTCGGGGTGCTGGGTGCTCAGTACTCAGTGTGCTCAGTGCTCGGGGATCTCGGTGCTCAGTACTCAGGGTGCTGGGTGCTCAGTTCTCAGTGCTCGGGGTCCTGGGTGCTCCGTGCTCGGGGTGCTGGGTGCTCAGTGCTCTGGGTGCTTAGTGCTCAGTACTCAGGGTGCTGGGTGCTCAGTACTCATGGTGCTGGGTGCTCATTCTCAGGGTGCTGGGTGCTCAGTGCTCGGGTTGCTGGGTGCTCAGTACTCAGGGTGCTGCGTGCTCAGTGCTCGGGGTGCTGGGTGCTCAGTGCTCGGGGTTCTGGGTGCTCAGTGCTCAGGGTGCTGGGTGCTCAGTATTCAGGGTGCTGGGTGCTCAGTGTTCGGGGTGCTCGGTGCTCAGTACTCAAGGTGCTGGGTGCACAGTGCTCAGGGTGCTGGGTGCTCAGTCCTCGGGGTGCTCCCTGCTCAGTGCTCAGGGTGCTGGGTGCTCAGTACTCAGGGTGCTCGTTGCTCAGTACTCAGGGTTCTCAGTGCTCTGTGCTCAGGGTGCTGGGTGCTCAGTTCTCAGGGTGCTCAGTGCTCAGTACTCGGGGTGCTGGGTGCTCAGTACTCAGGGTGCTCAGTGCTCAGCACTCGGGGTGCTGGGTGCTCAGTGCTCAGGGTGCTCAGTGCTCAGTGCTCAGGGTGCTGGGTGCTCAGTGCTCGGGGAGCTGGGTGCTCAGTGCTCGGAGTTCTGGGTGCTCAGTACTCAGGGTGCTTTGTGCTCAGTGCTCAGTACTCAGCGTGCTGGGTGCTCAGTGCTCAGAGTGTTGGGTGCTCAGTACTCAGGGTGCTGGGTGCTCAGTGCTCAGTGCTCAGGGTGCTCAGTGCTCAGGGTGCTGGGTGCTCAGGGTGCTGGGTGCTCAGTGCTCGGGGTGCTGGGTGCTCAGTGCTCAGGGTGCTGGGTGCTCAGTGCTCAGTGCTGAGGGTGCTGGGTGCTCAGTGCTCAGTGCTCAGGGTGCTGGGTGTTCAGTACTCAGGGTACTGGGTGCTCAGTACTCAGGGTGCTTGGTGCTCAGTGCTCAGGGTGCTGGTTGCTCAGTGCTCAGGGTGCTGGGTGCTCAGTACTCAGGGTGCTGGGTGCTCAGTACTCAGGGTGCTGGGTGCTCAGTGCCCAGGGTGCTGGGTGCTCAGTACTCAGGGTGCTGGGTGCGCAGTACTCAGGGTGCTGGGTGCACAGTGCTCAGGGTGCTGGGTGCTCAGTACTCAGGGTGCTGGGTGCTCAGTGCTCGGTGTGCTAGGTGCTCAGTGCTCAGGGTGATCAGTGGTCAGTACTCAGGGTCCTGGGTGCTCAGTGCTCAGGGTGCTGGGTGCTCAGTCCTCAGGGTGCTCAGTAGTACTCAGGGTGCTCAGTGCTCAGTGCTCAGTACTCAGGGTGTTCAGTACTCAGGGTGCTGGGCACTCAGTGCTCGGGGTGCTGGGTGCTCAGTACTCAGGGTGCTGGGTGCTCAGTACTCGGGGTGCTGGGTGCTCAGTACTCAGGGTGCTGGTTGCTCAGTGCTCGGGGTGCTGGGTGCTCAGTGCTCAGGGTGATCGGTGCTCAGTGCTCAGTGTGCTGGGTGCTCAGTCCTCAGGGTGCTCAGTGCTCAAGGTGCTGGGTGCTCAGTGCTCGGGGTGCTCGGTGCTCAGTACTCAGGGTGCTGAGTGCTCGGTACTCAGGGTGCTGGGTGCTCAGTACTCAGGGTGCTGGGTGCTCAGTACTCAGGGTGCTGGGTGCTCAGTGCTCGGGGTGCTGGGTGCTCAGTGCTCGGGGTGCTGGGTGCTCAGTGCTCATGGTGCTGGGTGCTCAGTACTCAGGGTGCTGGGTGCTCAGTGCTCGGGGTGCTCGGTGCTCAGTACTCAGGGTTCTCAGTGCTCAGTACTCAGGGTGCTGGGTGCTCAGTGCTCAGGGTGCTGGGTGCTCAGTACTCAGGGTGCTCAGTGCTCAGTACTCGGTGTGCTTGGTGCTCAGTACTCAGGGTGCTCAGTGCTCAGTACTCGGGGTGCTGGGTGCTCAGTGCTCAGGGTGCTCAGTGCTCAGTGCTCGGGGTGTTGGGTGCTCAGTGCTCAGTGCTCAGGGTGCTGGGTGTTCAGTACTCAGGGTGCAGGGTGCTCAGTACTCAGGGTGCTGGGTGCTCAGTGCTCAGGGTGCTCAGTGGTCAGTACTCAGTGCTCAGGGTGCTGGGTGTTCAGTACTCAGGGTGCTGGGTGTTCAGTACTCGGTGTGCTGGGTGCTCAGTGCTCAGGGTGCTCAGTGCTCAGTACTCAGTGCTCAGGGTGCTCAGTGCTCAGTGCTCAGGGTAATGGGTGTTCAGTACTCGGTGTGCTGGGTGCTCAGTGCTCAGGGTGCTCAGTGCTCAGTACTCAGTGCTCAGGGTACTCAGTGCTCAGTGCTCAGGGTGCTGGGTGTTCAGTACTCAGGGTGCTGGGTGATCAGTACTCAGGGTGCTGGGTGCTCAGTGCTCAGGGTGCTGGGTGCTCAATACTCTGTGTGTTGGGTGCTCAGTGCTCAGGGTGCTGGGTGCTCAGTGCTCAGGGTGCTGCGTGCTCAGTACTCAGGGTGCTGGGTGCTCAGTGCTCGAGGTGCTCGGTGCTCAGTACTCAAGGTGCTGGGTGCTCAGTGCTCAGGGTGCTGGGTGCTCAGTCCTCGGGGTGCTCCGTGCTCAGGGTGCTGGGTGCTCAGTGCTCGGGGTGCTCGGTGCTCAGTACTCAGGGTGCTGAGTGCTCAGTACTCAGGGTGATGGGTGCTCAGTACTCAGGGTGCTGGGTGCTCAGTGCTCGGGGTGCTGGGTGCTCAGTACTCAGGGTGCTGGGGGCTCAGTACTCAGGTTGCTGGGGGCTCAGTACTCAGGGTGCTCGGTTCTCAGTACTCAGGGTGCTGGGTGCTCATTCTCGGGGTGCTGGGTGCTCAGTGCTCGGGGTGCTGGGTGCTCAGTACTCAGGATGCTGGGGGCTCAGTCCTCAGGGTGCTGGGTGCTCAGTACTCAGGGTGATCTGTTCTCAGTACTCAGGGTGCTGGGTGCTCAGTGCTCGGGATGCTGGGTGCTCAGTACTCGGGGTGCTCAGTGCTCAGTACTCAGGGTGCTGGGTGCTCAGTGCTCGGCGTGCTCGGTGCTCAGTACTCAGGGTGCTCAGTGCTCAGTACTAAGCGTGCTGGGTGCTCAGTGCTCAGGGTCCTCGGTGCTCAGTACTCAGGGTGCTCAGTGCTCAGTACACAGCGTGCTTTGTGCTCAGTGCTGAGGGTGCTGGGTGCTCAGTACTCAGGGTGCTGGGTGCTCAGTACTCAGGGTGCTGGGTGCTCAGTACTCAGGGTGCTGGGTGCTCAGTGCTCGGGGTGCTCGGTGCTCAGTACTCAGGGTGCTGGGTGCTCAGTGCTCAGTGTGCTGGGTACTCAGTACTCAGGGTGCTGGGAGCTCAGTACTCAGGGTGCTGGGTGCTCAGTGCTCAGGGTGCTGGGTGCTCAGTCCTCAGGGTGCTGGGTGCTCAGTACTCAGGGTGTTCGGTGCTCAGTACTCAGGGTGCTCAGTGCTCAGTACTCAGGGTGCTGGTTGCTCAGTGCTCGGGGTGCTCGGTGCTCAGTACTCAGGGTGCTGGGTGCTTAGTACTCAGGGTGCTGGGTGCTCAGTACTCAGGGTGCTGGGTGCTCAGTACTCAGGGTGCTGGGTGCTCAGTACTCAGGGTGATGGGTGCACAGTGCTCAGGGTGCTGGGTGCTCAGTACTCAGGGTGCTGGGTGCTCAGTACTCAGGGTGCTGGGTGCTCAGTACTCAGGGTGATCGGTGCTTAGTACACAGGGTGCTGGGTGCTCAGTGCTCAGGGTGCTGGGTACGCAGTACTCAGGGTGCTGGGTGCTCAGTACTCAGGGTGCTGGGTGCTCAGTGCTCAGGGTGCTGGGTGCTCAGTGCTCAGGGTGCTGGGTGCTCAGTACTCAGGGTGCTGGGTGCTCAGTGCTCAGGGTGATCGGTGCTCAGTACTCAGGGTGCTCAGTACTCAGGGTGCTGGGTGCTCAGTCCTTGGGGTGCTGGGTGCTCAGTGCTCGGGGTGCTGTGTGCTCAGTGCTCAGGCTGCTGGGTGCTCAGTGCTCAGTGCTCAGGGTGCTTGGTGCTCAGTACTCAGGGTGCTGGGTGCTCAGTACTCAGGGTGCTGGGTGCTCAGTTCTCAGGGTGCTGGGTGCTCAGTACTCTGTGTGTTGGGTGCTCAGTATTCAGGGTGCTGGGTGCTCAGTGCTCAGGGTGCTGGGTGCTCTGTACTCAGGGTGCTGGGTGCTCAGTGCTCAGGGTGCAGGGTGCTCAGTCCTCTGGGTGCTCCGTGCTCAGTGCTCAGGGTGCTGGGTGCTCAGTACTCAGGGTGCTCGGTGCTCAGTACTCAGGGTTTTCAGTGCTCAGGGTGCTCGGTGCTCAGTACTCAGGGTTTTCAGTGCTCAGGGTGCTGGGTGCTCAGTACTCAGGGTGCTCAGTGCTCAGTACTCGGGGTGCTGGGTGCTCAGTTCTCAGGGTGCTCAGTGCTCAGTACTCGGGGTGCTGGTTGCTCAGTGCTCAGTGTGCTCAGTGCTCAGTGCTCAGGGTGCTGGGTGCTCAGTGCTCGGGGCGCTGGGTGCTCAGTGCTCGGGGTGCTGGGTGCTCAGTACTCAGGGTGCTGTGTGCTCAGTGCTCAGTTCTCAGCGTGCTGGGTGCTCAGTGCTCAGAGTGTTGGGTGCTCAGTACTCAGGGTGCTGGGTGCTCAGTGCTCAGTGCTCAGGGTGCTCATCGCTCAGGGTGATCGGTGCTCAGGGTGCTGGGTGCTCAGTGCTCGGGGTGCTGGGTGCTCAGTGCTCAGTGCTCAGGGTGCTGGGTGCTCAGTGCTCAGTGTTCAGGGTGCTGGGTGTTCAGTACTCAGGGTGCTCGGTGCTTAGTGCTCGGGGTGCTGGGTGCTCAGTACTCACGGTGCTGGGTGCTCAGTGCTCAGTGTGCTCATTCCTCAGTGCTCAGGGTGCTGGGTCCTCAGTGCTCGGGGCGCTGGGTGCTCAGTGCTCGGGGTGCTGGGTGCTCAGTACTCAGGGTGCTGTGTGCTCAGTGCTCAGTACTCAGCGTGCTGGGTGCTCAGTGCTCAGAGTGTTGGGTGCTCAGTACTCAGGGTGCTGGGTGCTCAGTGCTCAGTGCTCAGGGTGCTCATCGCTCAGGGTGATCGGTGCTCAGGGTGCTGGGTGCTCAGTGCTCGGGGTGCTGGGTGCTCAGTGCTCAGTGCTCAGGGTGCTGGGTGCTCAGTGCTCAGTGTTCAGGGTGCTGGGTGTTCAGTACTCAGGGTGCTCGGTGCTTAGTGCTCGGGGTGCTGGGTGCTCAGTACTCAGGGTGCTGGGTGCTCAGTGCTCGGGGTGCTGGGTGCTCAGTGCTCATGGTGATCAATGCTCAGTACTCAGGGTGCTGGGTGCTCAGTGCTCAGGGTGCTGGGTGCTCAGTCCTCAGGGTGCTCAGTACTCAGGGTGCTCGGTGCTCAGTGCTCAGTACTCAGGGTGCTCAGTACTCAGGGTGCTGTGCGCTCAGTGCTCAGGGTGCTGGGTGCTCCGTACTCGGGGTGCTCAGTGCTCAGTACTCAGGGTGCTGGGTGCTCAGTACTCAGGGTGCTGGGTGCTCAGTGCTCGGCGTGCTCGGTGCTCAGCACTCGGGGTGCTGGGTGCTCAGTACTCGGGGTGCTGGGTGCTCAGGGCTCAGGGTGCTGGGTGCTCAGTGCTCGGGGTGCTGGGTGCTCAGTGCTGAGTGTGCTGGCTGCTCAGTGCTCATGGTGCTGGGTGCTCAGTACTCAGGGTGCTCGGTGCTCAGTACTCAGGGTGCTCAGTGCTCAGTACTAAGCGTGCTGGGTGCTCAGTGCTCAGGGTCCTCGGTGCTCAGTACTCAGTGTGCTCAGTGCTCAGTACACAGCGTGCTTTGTGCTCAGTGCTGAGGGTGCTGGGTGCTCAGTACTCAGGGTGCTGGGTGCTCAGTACACAGGGTGCTGGGTGCTCAGTACTCAGGGTGCTGGGTGCTCAGTGCTCGGGGTGCTCGGTGATCATTACTCAGGGTGCTGGGTGCTCAGTGCTCAGTGTGCTGGGTACTCAGTACTCAGGGTGCTGGGTGCTCAGTACTCAGGGTGCTGGGTGCTCAGTGCTCAGGGTGCTGGGTGCTCAGTCCTCAGGGTGCTGGGTGCTCAGTACTCAGGGTGTTCGGTGCTCAGTACTCAAGGTGCTCAGTGCTCAGTACTCAGGGTGCTGGTTGCTCAGTGCTCGGGGTGCTCGGTGCTCAGTACTCAGGGTGCTGGGTGCTTAGTACTCAGGGTGCTGGGTGCTCAGTACTCAGGGTGCTGGGTGCTCAGTACTCAGGGTGCTGGGTGCTCAGTACTCGGGGTGCTGGGTGCTCAGTACTCAGGGTGCTGGGTGCTCAGTGCTCGGGGTGCTGGGTGCTCAGTCCTCAGGGTGATCAGTGCTCGCGGTGCTCGGTGCTCAGTACTCAGGGTGCTGAGTGCCCAGTACTCAGGGTTCTGGGTGCTCAGTACTCAGGGTGCTGGGTGCTCAGTACTCAGGGTGCTGTCTGCTCAGTGCTCAGGGTGCTGTGCGCTCAGTGCTCAGGGTGCTGGGTGCTCCGTACTCGGGGTGCTCAGTGCTCAGTACTCAGGGTGCTGGGTGCTCAGTACTCAGGGTGCTGGGTGCTCAGTGCTCGGCGTGCTCGGTGCTCAGTACTCGGGGTGCTGGGTGCTCAGTACTCGGGGTGCTGGGTGCTCAGGGCTCACGGTGCTGGGTGCTCAGTGCTCGGGGTGCTGGGTGCTCAGTGCTGAGTGTGCTGGCTGCTCAGTGCTCATGGTGCTGGGTGCTCAGTACTCAGGGTGCTCGGTGCTCAGTACTCAGGGTGCTCAGTGCTCAGTACTAAGCGTGCTGGGTGCTCAGTGCTCAGGGTCCTCGGTGCTCAGTACTCAGTGTGCTCAGTGCTCAGTACACAGCGTGCTTTGTGCTCAGTGCTGAGGGTGCTGGGTGCTCAGTACTCAGGGTGCTGGGTGCTCAGTACACAGGGTGCTGGGTGCTCAGTACTCAGGGTGCTGGGTGCTCAGTGCTCGGGGTGCTCGGTGATCATTACTCAGGGTGCTGGGTGCTCAGTGCTCAGTGTGCTGGGTACTCAGTACTCAGGGTGCTGGGTGCTCAGTACTCAGGGTGCTGGGTGCTCAGTGCTCAGGGTGCTGGGTGCTCAGTCCTCAGGGTGCTGGGTGCTCAGTACTCAGGGTGTTCGGTGCTCAGTACTCAAGGTGCTCAGTGCTCAGTACTCAGGGTGCTGGTTGCTCAGTGCTCGGGGTGCTCGGTGCTCAGTACTCAGGGTGCTGGGTGCTTAGTACTCAGGGTGCTGGGTGCTCAGTACTCAGGGTGCTGGGTGCTCAGTACTCAGGGTGCTGGGTGCTCAGTACTCAGGGTGATGGGTGCACAGTGCTCAGGGTGCTGGGTGCTCAGTATTCAGGGTGCTGGGTGCTCAGTACTCAGGGTGATCGGTGCTTAGTACTCAGGGTGCTGGGTGCTCAGTGCTCAGGGTGCTGGGTACTCAGTACTCAGGGTGCTGGGTGCTCAGTACTCAGGGTGCTGGGTGCTCAGTGCTCAGGGTGCTGGGTGCTCAGTGCTCAGGGTGCTGGGTGCTCAGTACTCAGGGTGCTGGGTGCTCAGTGCTCAGGGTGATCGTTGCTCAGTACTCAGTGTGCTCAGTACTCAGGGTGCTGGGTGCTCAGTGCTCAGGGTGCTGGGTGCTCAGTACTCAGGGTGCTGGGTGCTCAGTTCTCGGGGTGCTGGGTGCTCAGTGCTCAGGGTGATCGGTGCTCAGTACTCAAGGCGCTGGGTGCTCAGTCCTTGGGGTGCTGGGTGCTCAGGGCTCGGGGTGCTGTGTGCTCAGTGCTCAGTGCTCAGGCTGCTGGGGGCTCAGTGCTCAGTGCTCAGGGTGCTTGGTGCTCAGTACTCAGGGTGCTGGGTGCTCAGTACTCAGGGTGCTGGGTGCTCAGTTCTCAGGGTGCTGGGTGCTCAGTACTCTGTGTGTTGGGTGCTCAGTACTCAGGGTGCTGGGTGCTCAGTGCTCAGGGTGCTGGGTGCTCAGTACTCAGGGTGCTGGGTGCTCAGTGCTCGCGGTGCTCGGTGCTCAGTACTCAAGGTGCTGGGTGCTCAGTGCTCAGGGTGCAGGGTGCTCAGTCCTCGGGGTGCTCCGTGCTCAGTTCTCAGGGTGCTGGGTGCTCAGTACTCAGGGTGCTCGGTGCTCAGTACTCAGGGTTTTCAGTGCTCAGGGTGCTGGGTGCTCAGTACTCAGGGTGCTCAGTGCTCAGTACTCGGGGTGCTGGGTGCTCAGTACTCAGGGTGCTCAGTGCTCAATACTCGGGGTGCTGGTTGCTCAGTGCTCAGTGTGCTCAGTGCTCAGTGCTCAGGGTGCTGGGTGCTCAGTGCTCGGGGCGCTGGGTGCTCAGTGCTCGGGGTGCTGGGTGCTCAGTACTCAGGGTGCTGTGTGCTCAGTGCTCAGTACTCAGCGTGCTGGGTGCTCAGTGCTCAGAGTGTTGGGTGCTCAGTACTCAGGGTGCTGGGTGCTCAGTGCTCAGTGCTCAGGGTGCTGGGTGCTCAGTGCTCAGTGTTCAGGGTGCTGGGTGTTCAGTACTCAGGGTGCTCGGTGCTTAGTGCTCGGGGTGCTGGGTGCTCAGTACTCAGGGTGCTGGGTGCTCAGTGCTCGGGGTGCTGGGTGCTCAGTGCTCATGGTGATCAACGCTCAGTACTCAGGGTGCTGGGTGCTCAGTGCTCAGGCTGCTGGGTGCTCAGTCCTCAGGGTGCTCAGTACTCAGGGTGCTCGGTGCTCAGTGCTCAGTACTCAGGGTGCTCAGTACTCAGGGTGCTGGGTGCTCAGTGCTCAGGGTGCTGGGTGCTCAGTACTCAGGGTGCTGGGTGCTCAGTACTCGGGGTGCTGGGTGCTCAGTACTCAGGGTGCTGGGTGCTCAGTGCTCGGGGTGCTGGGTGCTCAGTCCTCAGGGTGATCAGTGCTCGCGGTGCTCGGTGCTCAGTACTCAGGGTGCTGAGTGCCCAGTACTCAGGGTTCTGGGTGCTCAGTACTCAAGGTGCTGGGTGCTAAGTACTCAGGGTGCTGGGTGCTCAGTGCTCGGGGTGTTCGGTGCTGAGTACTGAGCATCCAGCACCCCGAGCACTGAGCACCCAGCACCCTGAGAACTGAGCACCCAGCACCCTGAGCACTGAGCACCCAGCACCCTGAGTGCTGAGCACCCAGTACCCTGAGCACTGAGCACCCAGCACCCTGAGTACTGAGCATCCAGCACCCCGAGCACTGAGCAGCCAGCACTCTGAGTACTGAGCACTGAGCACCCAGCACCCCGAGCACTGAGCACCCAGCACCCTGAGCACTGAGCACCCTGAGTACTGAGCACCCAGCACCCTGAGTACTGAGCATCCAGCACCCCGAGCACTGAGCACTCAGCACTCTCTGTACTGAGCACTGAGTAACCAGCACCCCGAGCACTGAGCACCCAGCACCCTGTGTACTGAGCACTGAGTAACCAGCACCCCGAGCACTGAGCACCCAGCACCCTGAGTACTGAGCACCCAGCACCCTGAGCACTGAGCACCCAGCACCCCGAGCACTGAGCACCCAGCACCCAGAGCACTGAGCACTGAGCACCCTGAGTACTGAGCACTGAGCACCCTGAGCACTGAGCACCTAGCACCCTGAGTACTGATCACTGAGCACCCTGAGCACTGAGCACCCAGCACCCTGAGTACTTAGCACCCAGCAACCTGAGCACTGAGGACCGAGCACCCTGAGTACTAAGCACATAGCACCCTGAGTACTGAGCACCCAGCACCCTGAGCACTGAGCACCCAGCACGCTGAGTACTGAGCTCTGAGCACCCTGAGTACTGAGCACCGAGCACCCTGAGCACTGAGCACCCAGCACGCTGAGTACTGTGCACAGAGCACCCTGAGTACTGAGCACCGAGCACCCTGAGTACTGAGCACCCAGCATCCGGAGTACTGAGCACCCAGCACCCTGAGTACTAAGCACCGAGCACCCTGAGTACTGAGCACCCAGCACCCTGAGCACTGAACACACAGCACCCTGAGTACTGAGCACCTCGAGCACTGAGTACCAAGCACCCTGAGTACTGAGCACCGAGCACCCCGAGCACTGAGCACCCAGCACCCCGAGCACTGAGCACCCAGCACCCCGAGCACTGAGCACCCAGCACCCTGAGTACAGAGCACCCAGCACCCTGAGTACTGAGCACCCAGCACCCTTAGCACCGAGCACCCAGCACCCTGAGCACTGAGCACCCAGCACCCTGAGCACTGAGCACCCAGCACCTTGAGCACTGAGCACCCAGCACCCTGAGTACTGAGCACTGAGCACCCAGCACCCCGAGCACTGCTCACCCAGCACCCTGAGTACTAAGCACCCAGCACCCTGAGTACTGAGCACCCAGCACCCTGAGTACTGAGCACCCAGCGTACTGAGCACCGAGCACCCCGAGCACTGAGCACCCAGCACCCGGAGCACTGAGCACCCAGCACCCCGAGCACTGAGCACCCAGCTCCCCGAGCACTGAGCACCCAGCACCCCGAGCACTGAGCACTGAGCACCCTGCGTACTGAGCACTGAGCACCCTGAGTACTGAGCACCGAGCACCCTGAGTACTGAGCACCCAGCACACCGAGTACTGAGCACCCAGCACCCTGAGTACTGAGCACCCAGCACCCGGAGCACTGAGCACCGAGCACCCCGAGCACTGAGCACCCAGCACCCTGAGTACTGAGCACCCAGCTCCCCGAGCACTGAGCACCCAGCACTCTGAGTACTGAGCACCGAGCACCCTGAGTACTGAGCACCCAGCACCCTGAGTACCGAGCACCCAGCGTACTGAGCACCGAGCACCCAGCACCCTGAGTACTGAGCACCCAGCACCCTGAGCACTGAGCACCCAGCACCCTGAGCACTGAGCACCCAGCACCCTGAGTACTGAGCAGCCAGCACCCTGAGTAATGAACACCCAGCACCCTGAGCACTGAGCACTGAGCACCCAGCACCCTGAGCACTGAGCACCCAGCACCCGGAGCACTGAGCACCCTGAGCACTGAGCACTGAGCACCCAGCACCCTGAGCACCCAGCACCCTGAGCACTGAGCACCCTGAGCACTGAGCACTGAGCACCCAGCACCCTGAGTACTGAGCACCCAACACTCTGAGCACTGAGCACCCAGCACGCTGAGTACTGAGCACTTAGCACCCAGCACCCTGAGTACTGAGCACCCAGCACCCCGAGCACTGAGCACCCAGCACCCTGTGTACTGAGCACCGAGCACCTCGAGCACTGAGCAACCAGCACCCTGAGTACTGAGCACCCAGCACCCCGAGAATGATCACCCATCACCCCGAGCACTGAGCACCCAGCACCCTGAGCTCTGAGCACCCAGCACCCTGAGTACTGAGCACCCTGAGTACTGACCACCCAGCACCCTGAGTACTGAGCACCCAGCACCCTGAGTACTGAGCACACAGCACCCTGAGTACTGAGCACTGAGCACCCAGAGAACTGAGCACCCAGCACCCCGAGGACTGAGCATCCAGCACCCTGTGCACTGAGCACTGAGCATCCAGCACCCCGAGCCCTGAGCACACTGAGCTCTTAGCACCCTGAGTACTGAGCACCCAGCACCCTGAGTACTGAGCACCCTGCACCCTGAGCACTGAGCACCCAGCACCCTGAGTACTGAGCACCCAGCACCCTGAGTACTGAGCACCGAGCACCCCGAGCACTGAGCACCCAGCACCCTGAGCACTGAGCACCCAGCACCCCGAGCAGTGAGCACCCAGCACCCTGAGCACTGAGCACCCAGCACCCCGAGTACTGAGCACCGAGCACCCCGAGAACTGAGCACCCAGCACCCCGAGCACTGAGCACCCTGAACACTGAGCACCCAGCACCCCGAGTACTGAGCAATGAGCACCCTGAGTACTGAGCACCCCAGCACCCCCGAGTACTGAGCACTGAGCACTAGGAATACTGAGCATCCAGCACCCTGAGCACTGAGCACTGAGAACCATGAGTACTGAGCACCGAGCACCCAGAGCACTGAGCACCCAGCACCAAGAGTACTGAGCACCGAGCTCCCCGAGCACTGAGCACCCAGCACCCCGAGCAGTGAGCACCCAGCACCCTGAGCCCTGAGCACCCTGAGTACTGAGCACTGAGCACCCTGAGTACTGAGCACTGAGCACCCTGAGTACTGAGCACCCAGCACCCTGAGTACTGAGCACCCAGCACCCTGAGTACTGAGCACCCAGCACCCTGAGCAATGAGCACCCTGAGTACTGAGCACCCAGCACCCTGAGCACTGAGCACCCAGCACCCTGAGTACTGAGCAACCAGCACCCTGTGCACTGAGCACCCAGCACCCTGAGTACTGAGCATCCAGCACCCCGAGCACT